>NW_010397123.1:1769-17917 GCF_000710305.1 Buceros rhinoceros silvestris
ACTTTGTTGTTCACCCAGAGTGCTGCTAACAATATTCCGTGTGCCTCGGTGCAGAGAAAGCAAACCGAGCAGCCCATGTTCATACTCTTTCACTCCTCTAGAGGTCAAAGCAGGGTGGCCTCATCTAAACTGTCTACTGGTCCCAACTCCCAACTATGCTAAGGAGATGCTCTACAAAGGTCAAACTAACCCAAGTCACGCTCACAGCAGGCACTCGTCTTGTAACTCAACAGCGGAGATACCGTTCCAGCAACCAGTGAAGTCTGAGCCACCACTGCTGAATTTTCTAGTGAAGTCTTGCGTCTGTAGCCTTCCACACAGTTACGCTGACGGTACAGGGCCTGCTGTTTCAGCTCTTACCTGCTGCAAGAAAGACTGCAGCAAAGTCTGTGTGTTTCCTTGACCTAAGGTTTCAAATGCCTTTTTTTTTTCCAGAGGCTTTATACTGGGAGACCCAGCCCTGTGACTAACAGGCTGACATCACACTGATTGCACTGTCCTAGAGTACAGGCAGAAAGGGACTCTATAGGGAACATCTCAGTCAGTGGTTATCACAGTTTTATACCTAGATGTGTGATGCTTGGGACTTGATCATGGGCTGGGTTTCATACCTCACATAAATTTGCTACATGCCACCTTTCTCCTGCAGTGGATTTAGCCCAGAAATATCATTGTACTATGAGGTACCTGCCCTGAGCTGTCTAAGGTGAGGTGAGGAGGGCCTTAGTTTATATTAATTTTCAGTTATATATATTTCTTTCTCCTCTCTGGAGTATTCTTCCTTTAGCCCATACATGAAAGCGTGAATTGAGCCAGTTTCAAGAACAGTGGAAATCAGGGGTAGAGCTGAACACAGGAACCATTTTCTCTTCCTGCTTAGATTGGTGCATCAGACCAAATGGGAATGTGGCCCACAAGGCAGTGCCGCGCGTGCAGCAGGCAGAGGCTCAGCAGTGGGGCTGTAAATGAGCACAGTGGACAATAAACTGTGGAAGTGCTTAGGCTTCCTTCTTGGGCTGTGCCTGAGAGCAGAGGAGGAAAACCTGGAAAGAAAATGATGAAAAGAGGCATCCCTCTGGGATGAGGTGGCCTTTTCTTCTCCTCAGGGAGTTTTGTACAGGACCAATTTTGTATTCAAGCATGGCCATGGGCTGGAAGGCACCAGGGAGTGTAGCCAGCCCACATATTTTAGATTTGAATTTGAGATTTTTGTTGTAACTTTTGTATTCTCTGGTGAAATTTGCATGATATGCTAAACTGTACTTCTTTAAGCAAGTAAACTTTCTCAAACTTTGCTTCCAGTAATTCCTAAATGTGCACTCTCTAAGCAGAGCATTAGTTCTGCTGTGGCACATACATCTGCGTGATTGGTGAAGTATGAAGTAGGAGAAATAAGACACCACTTCTTTGCTTTCATTGCTTGTGCTGGTGGTTTTGAAATTAAAACTCATCCTTCTGTCTTCTACTTGATTTAATCCAATTGTCATTTTTTGTTGCAGAGCGGACAATTCCAGTCCATTACTGGAGATTGTTTCCAGATTATACTTCCCCGCCCCCCCTCCGAACTTTTTGCTAAACAGATTTTCTAAAGGGCACGTCTGGAACTCAGATAATTTGTGTTCAAGCATAAATCTGTACCAAGAGCATGAAAGCTCAGTGGGGAAGGTAATCTTTCTCCTTTTTCTCAGTAAGCAGGCAAGCAAGTACATTGCCTGCTGTGGCATAACGTGCTGAGGGAGCTGTATGTGCCAGCAATGGCATACCGAGTCCTGCATGCCGACTTGTACTGTAACGCTGGCAACAAGCATCCTGCAGTTCTCACGCAGCAAAGCTTCTCAGTGAGGTAAGGAAAGCAAGAGCTAGCTAAATATGAGCGGCTTACAGGCTAGTGTGAAAAAGCTCTGAGTAGATGTGGGAGGACGGGCAGAAATGGTATCTGTCTCTCTAAGCTGCTAAGAGTTTCTGGCACATATAGGAACCAGAACACTTGTTGCATGTCACGGCAGTTCCATTGTTTTCCAGTGTCCCTGAAGAAAAACAGAATTTAACTCTCAGATCCCCTTGTGCTCAGTGCTCTCAGCAGAGAAGCTAGACTGATCCATCTAGAAACTGGAATGCCAAGGCACAAAAAGAGAAGGTGAAAAAGACCTGTGTACTTTTTAGGCTAAGTACAGTGCATATGAAAGCACATCATCCCAAACAAGAAGTGCCTTCATGATGCTAAAGAGCTGTATGGTACCCCCTGGCATTGCTCTTCCAGGGAATAGGTGGGGCAAGTCAGAAGCTGATGTTTAGTTTTGTCATGTTCCTATGGCAAGACTGTCAGATGCATACTTGAGTGGGACTAAGGAAATATGGTCTGGTAGAGTAAAATCAGACCACCACAGAAAACTGAAGTGGCCTCAGCTCTCCAGCTGACTTCAAATTAAACAGAAACTATTACCTCATCCTTTGGCCAAAATTTTTAGACCTAAAATCTCTCAACTCAGTTGAAGCACTCTTCTGTAGCTGTATGAAGTAAACGGGCTGACCACGTAACTATACTCATCAGCAGTTACATATCTGCATCAGCAATAATGCCTTTGGAAATGGTTCTCTCTGCAGAGGGACCACGTGAATCTACCTCCAGTTCCCTTCGTTCTCAGTTTTTAGTGGTTACAGACACCTTGAAGTCTTTGTCTACCAGGAAAACTGAGTCTACCTGTCTGATGCCAGCAAGATAGCAGGGAACTCAGGCCTCATCTCTGAAGTTCAAGATAGTATCCGTAACATTGGACAGTCCTTTCTTTTTAGACTCATTGGTGGGTAGAGTTCATTTTACTACTTTGAGGACCATCAAACACTGGAAAAGGCTGCCTAGAGAGGCTGTGGAGTCTCCATCCCTGGAGATACTGAAAACTCAACTGGACACAGTCCTGAGCAGCCTGCTATAGTTAGTGCTGCTCTGAGCAGGGCAGGGTGGACTAGATGACCCCTTCCCACCTCATCCATTTCTTGATTCTGCAATTAATCTCTCTGTAATGCCTCAGCAGATCTGGAAAGGGTTGTCTTGAGGGTCTGTCTGGCAGGCCTACTGCTCTTTTACACTCAGGCCTCCCCCCGCCACAAGTAGTTTGGCACACTTGGCACTGAAATGCTCACTCAGGGTGAGTCTTTTGCAATACAAAAAAGGAAATTATAAAGTAAACATGCTATGATTTGTTAATGCATTGTGTAACTTCCACACCACTGCCAGTAAAGTAGGCTTCTTTAAAAAACAATAATGTCATCAGGTTCTCTTTGCAGATTGGTTGGCTATATTAAGAAACATCGACCTATTCATTTAAATACCGTAGTCATCATGATAGTCTTTGAAGACTGGTGGTAAGTTCTCTCTGCAGGGGAACCAGTGACCTAAAGAAGCCGAGGCGGCAAAAATATTATAAGTTACCACTCTAATACTGAACATCAGGAAAAAGAAGAAGGTTGATGCTGGCTATCCTGTAAGCCTAACTTCTGTCTCATGTAAATTAACCATGAATATATGAAGAGTGAGAGCGCTCTCTTAACTCCCACATGACAACAGATCTACGAGCAAAAGCAGTTTGGACTTACACAGGATAGCTGTCGCCAATGGTAGAATTCCACTAGAAGACCAGGAAAAATGTAGTCAGTAAAACCAGTTTGGATAGTTGTTCAGTACAGTGTTTTGTACTCCATCTTACTCACAAAATTAAGTCATATAATCTAGAAAATGAAATATGTTGTGGACTGAACACTGACAATAAACAATGTCCGAGATGATAAAACAGAAATACAGGGCGCTGCAGGAGTCTTGGTTATATCCCAATGATGGTTTATACCTTCATTTTTTGACCTATAATAATAGTCAAGAGCAAGGTACTCACAATTTCAGAAGATTCTGATATTAGAGAAATTAAAAGGAGGGGAAATAGGGAATCAATGTAAGACAGAAGTATTGAGAGATAAAGGGAGATAATGGGAAGAATTCTAAACTAATGAGATTTCTCTCCTCCTTCTACCCTGCACAAAAGCTAAAAAACCAAACCAAACCAAACCAAACCAAAAAAAATCCCAGCATGAGAATAATCCATTTTGTGCTTCATCTTGTTTTTTAAGGAATGGCTGCTCTCAGAAGAAATCTGACAGCAGTTGGAGACGACCGCTGTGGCAAGACATGCCTCCTCTTTGCTCTGTGTCATGAACAGCTTCTCGAGTCCTACGAGCCAAGTCTGTTTGACGCTTACACCACTGACACAGAGGTGGATGGGAAGGAGATGAAGCTAATCCTCTTTGATGTGGCAGGGAAGAATGAAGTCAGTTACCGAAATCTCCGCTCAGTGTTCTACGAGGACACCGATGTTATTTTAATGTGCTTCTCTGTGGATAGGCCTGACTCACAGCAAAACATCCTTGATTTTTGGGTTCCAGAAATCAAGCAGTTCTGCCCCACGGTGCCTATTATTCTGGTGGGTACCAAGATAGAACTAAGGAGTGATGAAGGTATTAAGAACAAACTAACTACTGCAGGCAACAAGCCGATTACCACTACAGAAGGAAAAGCTTTAGCTGCCAGCATTGGGGCATATGCTTACCTGGAGTGTTCTGCGAAGACAAAAGAAGGTGTTGATACAGTCCTGGAGATTATTAGCCAATGTGCATTAAAGGAGAAAAGGAGGAGGAAAAGGCACTACATGCGCTGCCAAATTTTGTAAGAGGAGTGAACATTATTTTGTTGTTGGATTTAATCATGTGGAAAGGTAAGTAGATGTCTGTTGCTGATGTGTGGGTGCTATAAGGGCTGGTTTTATGTTATAGGAGGAAAAAAATCTCTTATATCTGCAAAGTGTCACACCGGAAAAGTCAGAATTGTTTCCATCTCCACCTTCAAAACAGACTGAAGAGCACAATTCCAGATTTGAGCTGAGTATTGGTCTTGAGAAACGGAAATGACCGAACTACAGCTCTCTACAGAGGCTTTTTGGTCGAGGCAGATAAGATACACACAGACTACGACAGGAAACTAAAACAGCATTACCGTTGTTCAGTGAAGCTCATTCCAGCTTCCCAGCAGCAAGGTTTATTGTGAAGCAGCTGCGCTGACAAAGGTGTCCTAGTACGCACTCCCTTCCATACACTTCCTTGTAGGGTGTCCTTAGGGAAGGGTGTCACCCCACATATATCCAGTAATCTGCTGTGCTGATAGCAATGGGTTTTAACAAGAGAAGGTTTAGGCTAGCAAGTATTTTCATACCGAAACAACTTGAAGCCTGAAGGAGCATTCTGCCCAAAAAGTAGTCTGGCAGAACAGGTCTGACTTTCTCTAGGATTCATTCATAGAGCTGGCCTGCGCTTGGTTCCATAAATGCATCGGGAATGCAATGTGTAGCATAGGGTACTATGAAGTGCTACCGCCACCCCTTCTTCAGGCACAGGTAAATAAACTGGGGTAAAACAGCTTGGCTCTAGGGTAGGGTAATCCAGTTCTTGATAGAATTCCTACCTTGAAAGAAGAGCAGTAGAGAGACCAGTTTCTAAACCTCTTTGTCTTTGTGGTCTGAATGTACCTCAGATCTTCCTGTCTTTCCTTAGCACTCGCAGGCAGAAGACGTGAAATAAAGGGAATGCCAACAACCACGCTCTCAGCTTTGCAAGTCGTTAACAATCTGGAAAGAGACTGAGACATGCTGTCAGCCTAAGTAGAAAATACCAGAGTCACAGAGATGGACCAAAATGGAAAGACTTTGGGTGCATCTCGGTATTCGTCCCTTCTGTGAAGCACTGACTGCTGGCAGCCTGAGGAACTGAGTTATGGACTGACATTAAAAGCACAAGTCTGAAAGCAGACAAATAATGTGACTGCAGGATTTGAAGGCACATGCTGTAACACAGTAAATGACAAACATTTTAAGGTAAACCCCTTCTGATCCTGGAGTGAAGGTACGGGACTCACTGAGCATAACCGGCATGAACCAGGAGAACATGGGAGTCTATCGCATTCTATTGCTGACTTCCTCAGAGCTGGTTTCATCACTATGGCAGCTTGGTTACAGTTTCCCAGGAGGAATCAAATGAGAATAAACACAAATTTCTAAACTGATTATGCCAGCTGGAGCTGTACACTTAGCAAACTACATTTCCAAAAGTGCCTTTCGTCCAAGAATATCTGAGCACTTTTCGACATGAATTACCAGCCCACCACTTGGTGATAAGTGGGTGTTATTTCATTTTCACAATTGAAAAACTTAAATGGCTTCCTAAAGTAACTGTGAACCTTCTACTTCTTGGAACTTCCTTTTTCTTGACTTATTTTCTATGCCCTTCCCCATTTGCCTCCTACATCATTCTTAACCTCAATTTCTTCACTCCTCTGTCTAAAATAATGTCCTCAATGCAACCTGTACCCAAACTTTAAACCTCTTGTCCCCACGCAACCTGGATGTGAGCGTGTGCTGTGCATAAGTGCTCCCCTGATTCAGGCAGTAACATACATTAGTGCATTTCAAAGAGCTGTATTTATGTAGATAGATTTAAATTGTTATTTCCATTTTATCTGTCTGCGTGTGGGTGGGCAGGCTTAGTTCAAGATGGGGCAGATAAGTTCAAGAGCACAGGTGTCTTCTGATGTGGGGTATTGAATTGGAGAGAGGCAGTTTTACACAGACGCTAAGCACATACAGCTCCCACTCCTTGGAGAGTTCAGACCACTTAGGCAAACCTGAGCAAACCTGCCTGTTGCTTTGCAGGACACCAGTCAGGGTGTGTGTTTTCAATCGAAGTAAACAAGTATTTTCCCACTTTCTTCAAGATAAGGGTAACTGGTTTCACTCCCGGTATTCACTGTACGTATCTCTGAATTAAACCGTTGTTACACTGATCTTAGTTTCTATTTCTTAGTATTAACCTTTTTATTGTTCCTATGTGAAATGAAAATCTGTTTCCACTATATACTCTTCTGCAACTGGAACAGAGAAATCCATGGGAGGTTTTTCATCATCCTTTATCCAAAGCTGTATAAATTCTCTTTTTGCCACTTTTGTCTAAAAATCCAAACACTATTGCTCTTTATCTGTCTCAGGGCACTTTTGCAAGAGCAGATTTACTATGTGACATTCAAGAAATCCGTTGGACAGTTGTCCATATTTTAGGGCACCTGGCTCCCATAAGAAATCCACAGACTGGATAGTTTCCTTTTTTGTATTTTAGCAGTGGCCTGCAAATCGGGAAGATGGGGATGAGGCCCAATAGTCAGGGTATTACCCTAAGACGTGTATCTGGGCTTGCTTCTCTATTCTGCTTCAAGCTGCAGTCTGTATGACAGTACAGAACAGACTGTGCACCTCAGCAGTCCCCCCATAGCAGCATGGAGCTTGATGGGCGCTGGTTCATCCTTCCCATTTAAGACTGACTGTTCAGGAGCTCTGGCAGCCTGCAGCTCTCATACCTTCTAGCTGTTAGGCCTCCTTAACCCCTTCTCTGCTGGGATGGAGATTGTACTCATGCATGTGAAGAGCTCAGATACTAGCCGTGGGGGAGCTAGAAAGCCTGTGTGAGACTGATGCTGGGAAAGTGATACATGCCCATATCTTAAACCAGGAACAAAAATCAGATGAATCCATACAGAAACAAACTGCCAGCAGTCAATATCCAGGCTGGACTTGAGCCAGGAATGCTATCCTCTAATGCAAATCTTCCTTCCAGTGTTTGCGGGGAGAGGAGAAGGAGGGGGAGAGGGAGAGAAAAGGAAAATCACAAACTGTTTTAATCAACATTTTTAAATTTTGATGAATTTAAATATTAAATATGGTTTCTAATTAAGGAAAATAAAAAGCAAAGGAAAGAAGTACTGTGGAAGAGAAGATGGAAATTAACTGAACATTCACATACAATTCAGCAGGCCCATTCCTAAGATGAAATACACTGTTTACTTCCCACCACAATGGTTTAAGACAGAAACAGCAGGCGAATTTATAGGATATTAGGTGAATATGGTGATATGCATTTTGGTTAAATAAGAGCTTCCTTGTGATTTCAATGAAGCAAATAGGCAAATAAATTATATCGTTGTCTTCCAGTAGGAAGATAAAGAAAGAAAATTAGTACATAATAATAATGCAATATATGAGAACAGTTTTCCACTTTCAGTGCAAAGATAGTTATGTATTTCATGCCATAGTGTTGCAGTAGACTGCGTACCTAAGAACATTGTCAAGACAAGGTTTGTAGACAAGCCAACTTTGTTGGGGAAAGAACAGACAAGCTCCTGGACACTCATGTCTTCAAACACCTCTTCCAGATCTCATCTGATAGAGGACCTGGCTTCTTCCTATAAGCAGAATGCATTGTGATAAGACACGAAAGCCGTGACTGTCTAGAGTGGGCTTTTTACAGGGATTTAGACAGAACCTGTAAGCTAAACATCTACATCTAAATATCTGCAAATGACACATCAGTAGTGCTTTAGTAAAAACATACCTGCTCAGCACACAGTAAATGGCTTTGGGAAGAGAAGAAGTGTGAAACTAAAAAAAGGCCCATGTGTTATTTCCTTTTCATTGTCTGTTGTGCGAATGGATGGAGAGAGGGTAATACATCTTGCTTAGCAAGATCGTTCTCCATTTCGTGTTAGTTTCCTGTGTAAATATGTCTTCCTGGTGGACAATTTATCAGGCTGCCTGCTAATTCATCTGTTTACTCAAAATTATCATCAGACAGAAAGCGTGCAACATTTTATGAAAATAGATTCTCTTGGGCTTTTTTCTCAGTTTTCTTCATAATATCTCGCCACTTAATCAAATCCATTTTCTGAAATGCACTGCATCTGTTTTAAATAATTCATCATCTTGGAGTGTATCTCCACAATCACACGGAGAACAACAAACTGATACAAGAGCCTGTAATTTGTTATTATGTTTTAATGGGGCTGGATCATGGTATTCCTTCACAGCAGCTCAGAGTAGAGTATGAAAAGGCAGAAGGACTGCAACTTTATTTGCCAAAACTAAATTTTAGGTATCCGTTAGGCCTTGAAACCTCATTGTTCAGCTTCATCTCTGTGGTATGTTGAAAGTACCTATCTCCACACTGGTGATGTGTTCACCTTTCAATCTGCTCAGTTCCCGAACGCATGCTTTATGCCAGCTACCTCCTGTGTCAGAGTGAGACAGCTTTGGGGGTGGGGAGAGGAGGGAGAACTTGTCTCAGCACATGCCTTGGACTGTGCCGGTCTGACTCTCCTTGAGGAGACAGACTGCTGGAGGAGCATCCTGTTAATGAATCACACCAATGACTGCTTTCTGAACAGTTCAATGCTGCTGGGAGCAACTTTGTCAGTTCAGGTGTGTCTGAACCAAGCAGTGCTGCAAGGCAGGTGCTGGGAGCAGGGGCTTTAGCTGCCTGTCATCATCCAGCTTTGGTTGAAAGAGAGTTAGCGAGCTTGAAGGCATTAAAAAGAGCAGTCTTCTCCCTTTCAATCCTTTTGCCCAGGCAGTAGGATAGTCTTTGTAGAGGCTATCCTTGGCTCAAACCCAACTGCTAGGCCAAGCGAACAGGTCATTGTCATAGGCTGCTGAATCCAGCTGCCCGGCAGAGGCAAAGCTGCTACACATCCCTGCCCCCAGGCCCAGCTGGCAATGAGGGGAAGCATGCCAGTAGGCAGATGAGCACAAACACACATATTCAACACATATCTACATATTTACATGGCCAGCAACACAGAAATGCTCAGCACACACGAACACAAACAGCACCAACGGCCTCATCCTGTTCTGCTCTCCGTCTGATTAGGATGAAACCCCATTGCTAGAATATATATATACTTATATAGACATGTATACATGGATCCCTCTAGCCACTGGCACGAGACACTCAGACTACACAGTAGCTGGCACCTGGATCCTCTTTTCTCCTGTTGCCTCTTGCACAAACACGCACAAACAGGTTTCTCAGTCAACTCCCAGACCCCGTGATCTCCCCAGTAGCTGGTTGGAACATTCTGGCTCCTTCAGTAGCTGATGCACAGACCTCTGGTGCCTCCAGTATCCAGCCCAGGCTTACAGTTGTTTCGATACCTGGCTCCCAAAGACGCTTATCCTACTTAACAGATAGTTTGGCTTAACATGCATCAGCGATTCACCTAGACCCCCAAACACACATTTGCACACAGAGCAGAGTCCCTCACCTAAGAAAAGCATCTGAAATGGAGTTCAATGAGAAGACTGGCCCTGCTGACCCATCAGCCAACTCTTTACATGCTACTGGCCCCTTTTACCCCTCTATCATTCTCTTTTCCCACCCTTGTTCCTTCACAAACCACCCAGGTCCCTTCCTTTCCCCACCCTTGGTTCCTCCCCTAAACATCCCAAAGTAAGTCCTGTGGTATCCCGAAATGCACCTCCTCTGCATCCATAATGTGTTTCTGCCCTGAGGCATAAAACCAGAACTCAAAACACAGCAGCTCCGTGTCTTGAAATAAAAAATAGGCTTTTAATTACAATTTTTTCCAAGAAAATGAGAACATGTATTCTCTGCCTTGCCAGCTTTATGGTGCAGGTTACGTACGCCCATCTCTGCTTGAAGCTGTAGCAATACAAGACACCTCTGGCTGCTGGCATGTCATGAGCATGGATCCCTCCCAGAGAAGGAGACACGTTCTTGCGGAGAAGCCGAGCTGGTGGACTGATGACTCTGTTGTCGATCTGCCCCAGGAGGAATGCACTCCCCACTGGCCTACCTGAAGGAATGCTGGAACAGGAAAACCGAGCTTGCTTCCCAGTCTCTCTCTCCACATTAGGGATCATGTTCCCCATCGGGTTATAGGGGTTTCTCCCCCCACCCTGTGTAAGACCTTCTTCACGTTCATGGGGTGAGGCTCTAGTCACACTCCCCAGCCACCATGGGAAAGCACTTCGGGGTTGGCCCGCTGCTGCCTGGCCCGCAGGCTATGCCCATCATTTGCCACTGTTTACCACCACTTACCCCTTGAAGGAGATGTGGCCGGGTTTAAAGCCTTTGGCAGGGTAAGGCTAAATAAATATTTTTCAGCAGCCAAATGTAGAAGAGACAGGTAATAAAATTTGGAAGGCTCCCTGTCCTCCAGTTTTCTGCAGGAAAGCAAATTTAAATTAATGTTGCACTAAAGCACTGCTTAGCTATTAAAAACGATGAATGGCTCCGGGTTCATTTTCCAGTGACCTGCTGGAAACATGGTACATGCTGCATTAGTAGTAAATTGCCAACAGATGATGGTGCTCTGAAATACGATGGAGGCAGCTCAGATTTTTGTTTCTCTTCACCTGTCTTGCTGGAAAGGACACACTGGTTTCTGCCACAACAAATGGAGCTCAAGGCCCGCAGGACTTGGTCAGGCCCTGCTGTGGTTGTCAGAGCATCACTGTGTTTCCCTTTGCTGCTTCAGCCTCGAGCAGGGGCCACAGAGAGAAAGCTGAGGGCTTGGGAATAAGCAGCATCCAACGTCGCAAAACTAAACTTGTTATTTTCTTCTGCTACTACCCAGCCATCTGGATTCCCATTACAAGACAGACTTGGTTTTATAATTGGATATGGAGAAGTCTTGTGGTAACGCGTATCAGGCTTTTTGGACACACTTCTGTGATGATAGTGATATGGATCAAGAGATGAGATTGCCAACTCAGCGCAATCTTTTTGTTACGTGTTTGTACCATGCCTAACACAAGGGGCTGAACCACTGCAGATGAGAGGGAGGAGCTCCCAGCAGTGACAAGGTCTCGTGAAGCCCCTTGTTGCTGCCTGGCCACAACCCAAATGCTTTAAGACAAGAGCTAACTGTCCTGTCTGATGAACTTTGATAACCGGAGATCTTCCCAGATTCTCATTCTGTCAAGAAGAGGTTAATACAGTGCCAGCACCACAGCACCACAGTCCTCTTTCTACACTGTGATACACTCAGTCTCAAAGACCCCCGGGGAGAGGAGGAGCCCAGAGTGAGTCCTTACTCACTGTGACTCATTGGGAAGCTGCTCACCAAGCACAGAACCTGATCTTGGCACACAGTCTGCTGCCCTAACTGAGCTACAAATTAGTGTTAAACATAAATGCTGTTTATCTCTAATCAATTATTAAGTCAGCATGTAACAGCACTCAAGAAAGATCATATTGGTATGTGTCTGGATGCAACACAGCCCTCCCTAAATTACTCTGAAAGCTGATTTCTGCTGTATAGTTCAGTGTTGGTACATAAGGAGAAAATTTGCTACCCTTCTGGAAGACTAATAGGCTCTTGGCAAACTGGGTTCAGTGCTGCTAATCATCTTGATGTCACCATCTGCCTATGTACCAAAGTACAGCAGGAGAACCACCCTAGAGCCCATCAGAAGGCCATGCCACGGACAGCTGCACAGGGACCCCCTCAGTGGCTGCCAAGCCCTGGCACAGCTGGGCTTGTACCACTTGCTGCAGCTAAAATGCTTCCAAGACCAGCTGAAGTTACAGGAAAATCTGGGGACTGGGAGTTCAGAGCTCATGGAGGACTCTGCCATGTTCCTACCAGGATTTCTGCTCCATGGATGTGGGCAGTGCCTCTGCCTGGTGAATGCCTGAGCTGAATGCTCAGAGGAGAAGCAGAGGAGTCAAAAATGCTGAAAAAATTCCAGCTGCCTGAGGCATCACTACTGGTGCATGCAGCTCCTCAATGCCTTACCAGCATGTGGAGGATGTGAGAAATCCCACAGCAGAGCTCACTGGCTATGGACCGTCGCTTGTTGCCATATGATGCTCTGGTATGAAGTGTCCCCAGCAAGGCAGGATCTCCTCCCTTCTAAAATAGCTCAATGCTTCCCCAGCAGACAAAAGCAAAAAGCTGCAGAAGGACCTTCCCTGCAGGGCAAGGATGGGCTGGAGAGGCTGGAGCCAAACCCCAGGGACGGATGAAGCGGGTGACACACTGTAACATCAGCAAGGAGCACTGGCCAGGCTTACAGGAGGCACAGCTGCAGGGGAAGTCCTGGCTGCTGCCTCTGGAGATAGATGTGTTCGAGAGCAGCTGCTGCTGGCTGCTGAGATGGGGAAAGGACCCTCACGCCACCATACATGGCTTCCCCATCCCATCTGCCAGGTGTCTGCCTTCCCCCGGTGCCAGCCCACACTACGGAAACCTGCAGAAAGCCAGGCTGACTCCAGTGAGCTGGGGGAAACAGGTAGGAACAAACAGCAGTGCCAGGCTTCCTCCTGCTCAGTATAGATCAGGGCTTCTCTGAATCACAGACGTGGCTTTGTCTGTGGGATATCAACTATGAGATTCAGAAATTAATTCAGCTTGGGAGCTTTGGATGACTCAGACTGCTATGAAAACACCCCAAGGCAAAAGTGAGATGTAGGGCAAATTCACCCTGTCTCTCAATGGACTTTAACTGAGGATACATTCAATTTGAAGAACTTAAGCATATTTTATTTACATTTTCTAAGTAGCATTTTAAATTGAAATATTCAAACAGACAGTCAAGAGGGTCTTACTGGCTTGCATTTATTGAAAGAGTTTGATTCAAATTCCTTAACCTCGGAGTCCCAAGCATATTTTTTTCCCCAAGTGAATTATCTTCTGAATTTCTTTATTGCGCTAATGTATGAAAATCTGAATTCACCAGATAAACAGAGAAGATGACACAGCACTGATAGTAGGTTGCCTGCAAGCCACCCAGTGATCCTGCTGGAAGATGTCTGGAAATCACAATGGAAAAGCAGGACGCAGTAGTCATACGTGCTTTTAGGAGTTTGTAAAGACGGAGTTCTTCCTCATGCATCACCAGGCTCCCAAAAGACGAGGCTGAGTTATAACAGCCCTTAGGGTTCATTTAACTCTGCTACCAAATGACTGCCTGGGAGAAAAAAAAATCCCCACAACATTTTGGTAGCTGGAAAAGTATTGAGGCAAAGGATTTGAAATGCTGAATGGAGTCCTGCCTTAGCTCTCTCCATGCAGCGATACTCCATTGCAATCAATAAATGTTTCATCATCATTCCTGGCGGAGAGCAGGGAGGCTGTAAGGAGCCCTGGCTCAGTTCTTGGCTGCACTCTCCACTCTCTGTGTGCTTTGAAGCATCGTTTCAGATCAATACAATGGGACCTCAGTCGTCTTGATGACAGGCAGGCTGGGGACTCCCGAGGAAGAATCACAGAACCGTAGAATGGTTTGGGTTGGAAGGGACCTTCAAAGGCCATCTAGTCCAACCCCACCTTGCAGTGAGCAGGGACATCTTCAACTAGATCAGGCTGCTTAGAGCTCTGTCCAACCTGACCTGGAATGTTTCCAGGGATGGAACTTCTACCACCTATCTGGGCAACCTGGGCCAGTGTTTCACCATTCTCATTGTAAAAAAATTTCTTCCTTAGAACTACCTTCTTTTAGTTTAAAATCATTACCCCTCATCCTATTGCAAAAGGCCCTACAAAAGAGTTTGATCCCATCTTTCTTATCAGCCCCTTTAAGTATTGAAAGGCCACAGTAAGGTGTCCCTGTAACCTTCACTTCTTCAGGCTGAACAACCCCAACTCTCTCAGCCTGTCCTCACGCGGAGGTGTTCCATCCCTCTGATCATCTTTGTGGCCCTCCTCTGGACCCACTCCAACATGTTCATGTCTTTCTGTGCTGAGGGCCCCAGAGCTGGACACAGGACTCCAGGTGGGGTCTCACCAGAACTGAGCAGAGCAGCAGAATCACCTCCCTTGACCTGCTGGCCACGATGCTTTTGATACAGCCTAGGATACAGTTAGCTTTCTGAAGCGGGGTGAGGGACTGGCAGGAGCTATGTCACAGCTCAGTATGTCTGAGAGGATCAGCCCTCTGCTTCTTGGGCATGCGAGACAGACATGAAACAGGCTGTGGTGATGGAGGGGAGCAGGAAGTATTTTGGCCATACCTTTTGACCCTGGGAAGCTGACGCTGATGGCTGCCAGCTGGAGGGAAGTCACGCAGCCGTACATCATGAGAGACACCCCGACTGCAAAATCTGGGAAAATTCCTTCTGAAAGAAAAGCCTCATGCTGGAGAACACATCTGGATCCTGTTTGCTTTTCGCCGTCTTTGGCGATGCATCAGGCTTTTCAAAAGCTCCCCGCAACCCGCCCAGCCTGGGAGAGGCAGGAATCTGGATCTGGATGCATTTTCATAGACTAAAGTCTAGGATGGGACCAGGGGCTGAAACTCACTGGTGGAAGGTGTTCAGAGAGACCTGTATGTCCCTCAGAGGGAGCTGAGCTGGCCCGCGGGAAAAGCTCAGCACTAAGCAAGGGGCAGTTTGGCCATGTCTGCCCCTAAAATGGCACAACAGAGGGGTGGTTTTAAGGCTTTGTGATTAAAATGATGCTCTTTTTACATATTTGCATTATTGGTGGTTTTCCCTGTTTCTCCCATATATCCCCCAGCCAGGGATAATGCACTGCATGGCTGTACCAGGGGAACCAGGCTGGGTGGCAGAAAGGACAACACAAACTTTCAGACTCCTGCAGGAAACCAGGAAGGGATGTGCAGCATTTCCACCGCTCAGCGGAGAAGCACTAAATAAGCGTACGTGGGGTTCACTGCAGTGCAAAGCACAGGGCTCTGTGTGGCTCAGCAGGTGCACAGGGAGCACTCACGGGACAGGGACATCCCTCTGAGAATTGACAGAGCAGCTCATGTCACGTAAACACACTCCCACTCCCAGTGCCCATCGATGGCAGCCCGCACCACCTGGGCAGCTCAGTAGCAAACAACGGGGCTATAGGGTTGAGAGGAGAGGAGTGGTCTGAAGGTCCGCCCGGACCTCCTCAGGGGGATTCTTCAGTGACATGGTGGAGAGAAGAAGGGAGGTCATGGTTCATGCTTAAAAATAAATGCTAAGGCACAACGCATGCGATACGAACATAAACCAGACCTCCAGCATTTCATGCTGTGCAAGCCATGTGTTTCTTACAGGTCAGCCTGTTTTCCATATCAGGGTAAAATCCATGTGATTTATTTCACAGATCACCCCAAAACATCCCACCAGAAAACCAGAACTCAAAACACAGCAGCTCTGTGTCTTGAAATAAAAAATAGGCTTTTAATTACAATTTTTTCCAAGAAAATTAGAACAATGTTTCCGTGGTTTGACCGAGCCCTTTTGCCTCCGTTAACGCTGGTCGGGTTTAA
>NW_010397124.1:0-6052 GCF_000710305.1 Buceros rhinoceros silvestris
GGGGGGCGGTGTCTGGGGGGTCTGGAGAACAGGTCATAGATTTTATTTACATTGCTCTGAATAAATCCCCAATAGCTTATGTCACTCTCTTAACATTTTCCTCTCTCTGAAGTCCGAGTAACAGTGGGTACAAAGCAACACAGAAGCAGATTTTTCCATAAATAGGTAAACCCAGCAATATGCTGTATGAACATTCGCTGATCTTCAGTTGGAGCCTCGTGGTGGATTTTTTTTTTTTGCACTGTGGTAGACATAGAGTGTGTAAACTGAATGTGACCTGGCTTTCTGCAGAAGGAAAGGGATTCAGCAGGCAAGCAAGCAAAACCTGACTGTGATCAGAATGACCTAAACTCTGCAAAGAGCAGGATGAGGAGAGGGAAAGGCTTTTAGCTGGGGGCAGGGATGGACAGGTAGTGGCTGGTACTAAAGAGCACTAAAGTACTTAGCAAGTGCTGCTGGACCTGGTAGGTGGTTCCACTTGTGCTTTGAAACCGAGAAGAGATTTGAGTCCTTTATTGTCACTCCTCATTTTGGGAAAAACATCTAAGTCATGTTGCCACTGCTGGCAGGGGATGTCTAGGAAACAAGCCTTCCCCCTTCCAGCTGCTCTCATTGGAAACTTCATGTAAAATGGCATAAAAGTTTGTGAAAGCAGGTTTTTTAAATAATGGTGCTGCCATCGTAGCATCTGTCTCGCTGTCCCTATTTGTATGGAATCCCTTTGTCAAACACGTGCTTTCTGAAGTTGTTTCAGCCTTGAAATGCACCCTGTCGTTCTGAAAAGTAAAGATTCGGATGCAAATGCCTTCTTGGGACTGACGTCTTGAGTTTGTACTGTGCATAGGGAATGGTGACTGCTGCATTACGCTGCTCCGCAGTGATGTTCGATGCCATCTCACCGGGCTGCGAGGAGTGCTCTGTGTGAGGACAGAGCTGGTGCTTGGCATAGACAGGCTCTAGTCAGCTGCGACTGTTCAGAGACCGGTGACTAGTAAGATCAATCCCTACAGGGGACTGTTCTGTCCTCGGTATCAGTTTTGTCTGTATGTGAGAACACAAAGACTGTTTAAAAACACAAGTTTCCTCCTTTTATCAGTTGTGCTGCTCCATAAACAATGGTCTTTCAATAATTCAGTCAATCAGAATTGAGAACTCCCAGGATACTCTGCAAATGCCAAACACATCCCGCTGGCTTTAAATGAGCTTTTGATGTGGAAGTGTTTTAATACCTCGTAGAAACGTTGTATCTGGACACTTCTGGAAATAAAAGTGCTTCTTTGGAGAATGGAGGCCAAGCTCGCACACTCCAGAGTTCATGTAGGTGGCAGGAAAATTAATATTGAATTTCATGTTGTAAAATTAGTATTAAACTTTAACAGTCTAGGAGAAATCTTTGTGAATCTAAACCCAATGAGATGCCCGGGGTGCTCAGATAAATGAGTGTTTACCAGGGTAGATTAGTTGCAGTGGATACGGTTGCAGCATTCACTGTGTTTTTCTTGCCTGATTTGGAAAGTCAGTCGTAGCGTCTTACCAAGCCAGACATTTTCTGGCAAGGATGGGTCATTGCAGACATACCCGCTGTCTTCCACGGGCTACATCAGGTGACTTAAAAATGATTGTTTATCGTGCTTAGATGCAAATTAAACAATTTATATAGCGATGGGATGGCACTGCAGCCTCGGAAACATCTGATCTGGTGTTTTGTTCCAAGCTACAGCAGAACTGAAGAACAGAGGCGCTGTGCTCTGCTCCTTCTTCCCCTTGAGTCGTTATTCTGACAGATTTTACAGAAATAGGTTTCTGGTTGCTGGGCTTTGGTGTCAGTTCATCACCTCTGAGGTGGTTCTGCACTGTTCAGCCTCATTAGAAAAACTGCTTATTCCAAGGGTCTGGAGTTATTTTCCCCCCAGATACAGATGTGCCGTGTAACCGTGGAGAAGCTTGAGAAGGGTATGGGGGAGCGTGCAGGATATTTGGGGACAGAATGAGAGTGAGATGAAATAATCAGTGGAAAAGCTGAGAGCAGCTCTTTGTAGTTGAATTAAGAAGTAGTTTTAACAAATGCTCCCTCCTCCTCTGAGGGAAAGTCGTGGGTGACAGGTCTTGTGCAGGGACTCCATCGGTTTGGAGGGCAGTCAGCCTGTGCGAGAGGTTATGTAGGGAAAGGAAGGGGAAGGGTTTTCTGCTCTGTGGATTCCCATGACATCGACAGGGCAAACGTGTCTAAAATAAGTTGTCAGTTGTGTTGTAGCTGTTACCTTCAGGGGAAGGGGTTTGGTGCAGCTTTCCTTCTGTCAGATATAAAAGGATTGCCAAATTCAATCCTGAAAATTATTTAAGTTTCAATCTTGAAAATTCTTTAGGTGCCCGTTGTTGAGTGGCTGAACAACAGCGTGTTGCTGACTTGTAACTCCTACAGGTGACTGCTGCCATCCTTTCAGAAGCGCAAATGACAAGGAAAAGGTTACAAGCAGAGTGATGTAAAGTAAAACTGCGTTTCACAATATGATTAAAAATACTTGTCTGGTTGTTTGGAACAGAGTTCTGTTCTACTTTGTCTCTGTTAGGGCCTCATCTCATAATTTGCACATTTGGAAAGGAAATATTTGCTGGTTTATTTGCCATTGTGCTCTGCTTGTTTAACTTCAGATGTTATTGGTATCTTTATCTTTCCATGCATGACCTCGCTGCTTTGGTAACGTACACCAGTGAAACTGCGTGTAAACCAGTCCGTGGTAAGAAGTCTTCTTCATCTTGCGTGATTGCATTTTATTTCAAACTGTCAGTTCCAGTTGTTTGGTGCAGAGTGGCTCCGTGGATCTCATTATCCTTCATGTAGAACTGCAGGTTGTATGATTTTTAAGGAGCTTGGTGAGGGTGGGGGAGCCACTCCCCTGGGACAGGCAGCAAGTGTGTTAGCTGGACCCTGAGGCTGGGGGTTAAGTTCTGCTCTGGTTACCAAAATGTCCCGGGCGTGCAACTGTAGTATGACCCTGCCGGCTCAAAACACAAAGATCAAGACTTTTATGTAGCTGGAGTTCAGCAGCCTTCGATGGGAAGGCAGCTCTGCTTTTAAATGTCCCCAGTACACGTGTGGACTGTGGTCATGTCACTTCATGTTCAAGCCAAAACACACAAGTTTATAGAAGGCAGCGTGTAGGAGAGCTGAAAGTTCGAGGCAGGCTACATAAACACCAACACTGTCTTTTTAATCAGCCCCCTTAATTTCATCGGAGAGGAGGGTTTTCCGTAACGCTTTACCCACCAGGCAGGCAGCTGGTGGCAGGACTAGCTATAGAGGAAGACCACTGGGCTGGACGGGGACCCTCAGCTGATTGAAGTTCTCTGTGTGACAATCCTGTTACCAGCACTGGAACATCTAGAGATGGTTAAAACAAGCGGTGAACTGCGGGCGTTTTCCTGGAGCAATGGGCTGTGTGGAAAGCCGTGCCTGCAGACTACAACCCGCAGTTCGTTTGTGGAAGCAAAGAGGAAAAGCACTAATAGGATTTACGTTTCGTTTGATATAGCCACATGAGGAATTAACCTCAATAAAGGCAAGCGCGTAGAGGAATGCAGGTTCTCTTCAGGAGCTTAGTATGGGTTGTTTTCAAAATTCCTCTGTTTTTTTAGAGTATACAATGAATAATGGGTTAGAAGAATCAGTGCATTAATTCAGCAACGCTTTTAAAATAGCAAATCATTGAAAAGTGAATGCAGCGTTCCTGTTCTCCCCTGACTTCTGGCTGGTAGGGCTTCCCGGTGGCACAGTTGTGACAAAAATGAGCACAGGCAGAGTGTTCATTCCTATCATAAACAAACCTATAGTGCTAAAGACTGTGGAGAGAGAGGCCAGAAGGTTGATTTTGCAGTGTAGGAACAATTAACAATACACTTTCTGTGAGCCGGTTGTGGGAATGGTGGGTTGTTGGGAGGCTTTGAGTATTGCAGAGGGGAGTAAAGCACTTGGGGACTGCATGCCGTGAGTGGCCTGGGGAGTGTAGGTAGGATCAGTTCGGCTTTTTCCCCGCCTCTGACTACTTTGGGCATTTCTAGCTGGAAAAAATGTCTTTTAGAATATGAAGTTTATACGAGGTACCTGTAAGATTTATTAGCTACTGTATTTTTTTTGCGTTAGGCCAGCTATAGGGTGATTATACAAAGAGCTGCCTGTACCATTTACTGACCCTTAAAAGGACTATGCCAATGTGATCCCGGCTGAAATGTAAAGATCAGTCGTCTGGTCAGTAATCCCTGGAAAGACGAAGGTTCTCTGATGGTATCTGCAGGGGTGCACAGGCTGAAAAACCACCCTCTTGAGTCACTGTTCTCACATGGCTTCCAAGCGTGTGGTCAAGCCTGAAAATGGGGAAAGAAGAGGAGGAGGATTTTATCAATGTGTGAAGACCAGCTCCTTGCGCTTTGCTCTGCTGTACACGTACTGTATTTTCTAACACACCCAACTTGTGGCTGGAAATGATCTGTTTGCTTTGCTGCTTGCAATTCAAGGGCGCAAATGTTGTCCTGACCATACTCTGCCTGGCTGCCTGCTCGACAAAAAAAATACTTTTTTGGCCACTTCCAAGTCTGTTTGCCTTCCTTTCTCCAGCCCGGTTCCTGGATACACCACCCAGACACCATGCTCGCTAAATGTGTGCCAGTCATTTGTCTGGCAGCGTGAAACAGGTCCTTTATGGTTTCCTGGGACTTAGGGGGTTGGAGGGGTAGGACAGGTATCAGGAGTAAACTTCTGCTTTTGAGGGAGTTAAGGTGATGCCTTCTAGCGCAGCGTTTGCTAGAATGGTATTTTAAGTCTTAACTTTCAGTGGGTCTCATCAAATCTGGGCTGTGCCAGCCATGCTCTTCGTCTTGCGGTTGCTTAGTGATGTGTAATCGCGCTTCTGCCTCCCCCTGAGGTGTGGTTAGAGCAGTGCGGGGTGGCCAAAGCTTCCCCCTTAAACAGAAAACCCCTGCACCGCAGAGGAGCACAGGACCAGAGCCCCCGAGCGATGGCTTGGGCTGCCCCTACAGCTGCTGGGCAGCCCCCTCCCAGCTGTCAGCAGCCCTATATTACATAGGTCCCCATTAAGCAAGTATGAATTTCATGGAAAACTTGAGCAGAACAGGAAAGTTGTTCATTAACCAGATTTTTTTAGAGGGTGGGAGAAATTCAGTTCAGCCTAGGCTGAACATGAATTTCAGAGTTAACTGTTCAGATTTGGCTCTACCTGGAGGGAAAAATAGGTGTTAGCACAAGGTTTTGGTAAGGGCTTTGTTCAGCTGTGTAAGTAGACGGTCCTGTTCTGGGGTATTAATGTGTTAATCGCTGCAACAAAAGCTCCACTGTTGATTAACAGAGCAGGCTTGCGAGTTGGTGCTGAAAGATTTTCTATTGTATATGTAAGAGTCTCTTGAGTTTGGGGATTTTAAAGGGCGTTTGAGCCAAAGTGCCTTTGTTTATGAATTTGCCAATAGTCTAGAAGTGGTGACGAAAAACCCTATTGAGCTTGGATAAACTGGGATGCTGCATATCTTCAGGCGACACATGTCACTGGAATTGATGCCTGATCTTGCAGTGAGACCGAGCGGTGAAGTGCTGCAGCGTTACGTAATGCACGCGGAGTCGAAGTGGGGCATCATGTACAGCTGATGCATTTTAATTACATCCCATAAAGGCAAAGGAAGGATTAGCGTGGCGAAACAATTTATTGATTGCCGCATTCATATACGTGTCTGCATGTGTTTAGGCACTTGTGAATGATGGGAAATGGGTGCTAGTGGCAGCATGTGTGACCTTTGAATCCTTCTGTAGCTGCAGCTTGCTTAACTGGCCAGCAATAGGAGACAGCGTTTGCAGCCTGGAACAAATCCACTGACGTCGTGAAGTTGGCCTCGGGTGTTATACCGACGTATATGTTCAGCTGAATACAACCTGTGTTTTTCTGGGACTGTGCAGAAAGTTCTCAGCCTTTTATTTGATGTCAACCCTTTTGTTATAATGCTAGAACTGCTCTTCAGTGGAGGTTAAAAGGAATTTTATTTTATTCCT
>NW_010397124.1:6157-11787 GCF_000710305.1 Buceros rhinoceros silvestris
CAGCACACTGGAAGTTGCGTCAGTTTTAATCTATATTCAATTTCAGCTTGCTAAGCACTGTGATGCAAATTTCTTATTAGTGTCAAAGTGATGGATTTCTAAATATTGGTCAATAAGTGAGAGAGGGAGAAAAGCTCAAAACAAGTTTCCCAAGAAGGACGGCACAGATGATCTAGAAAACTCCAGTCAGTCCGTTTTGGCAGTTGATGGGAGCTCTTGGCAGTGCTGCGTTTCCTTGCCCTCTCTGGAGCTTAATCACCTGCCACAGCGTGGCGGAACCTGTCGGTGTTTGAGTCTGAAAGGTTCGACTTCTGGCTGAAGGAAACCTGGCACTCCTTACTGCTCCGAACGTATCCTGGCTAAAAGAAACACCGTCGTTTTGCAGTGTCATTCTGCACAGCCTATAGACATTGCAAAGCATTTTTTGCTGTAATAAAAAAAATGTACAACTGCAGTTGATTCTTTGGTCTGTCCCTGAGCAGGGCACGTGTCGTTTGCATCGCCTTTGATTCCTCCTCCTCAAGCCGCAGCAGGAGTAACTAACGTGGGCACATACGTCTGTTAGCAATTGCTTGATGTATCGGGTAAGGCAGGAGAAAAGTGGGTTGTTGTAAGGGCAGTCATCTGGGAGTACTCTCCTACCTGCATTACTGCAGGTTACTCCTGTGGAAGTGGGTTAGTAGGAGGGTTGGAAAGTTTAAAATAAATAATTAAAGCTTTAAAAGCTTTACTTGACAGCATTTGTGATTGTGCTGAAAGGAAAACCATATCTGCCTGCCTGCAGATCAGTGCATGTGTTCCTTCAGCTGTTCTCAGGCTTTTGCTTCCCCTCTCCCCCTTTCACACGTACCTTTGGCTCACCTCTCTTAACATGTGCTTCTCTTTCCTGACACAGCACCATAAAACTGGGTTATAAATGAGAAATCGTCAGGGAAGCCACATAAACCTTTCTGCAGCTTTGGCAGAACGGCAGGAGAGCAGCACAGCTTAATGTAACGCTGATGACTCCCACGGTTGCCAAGTATGAGAGGGGGAGGACAGTTGTAGGAGGTTGAGAAGCAATAATTGAGCCGAGACACAAAATGGGAAGACTGGGTGATGAAATCCTTCAAGAGGCCTGTCACTGATTTCCTTAATGCCATTTTTCAGAAGCATTATTTAAGCCCACGTGGTTGCTGCTGGCGCGCTGTTGCACGGGTCATTTCAACAGCGATTGCAGTACCGAGGGGCGGGATAGCTTCGCCACGAGGGGGATATTACTCTTCTACAGCTTAAAACTGCCTCCAGGACTCTGTACGTGAAACACCACACGAATATTTATGTACTGAAGCTGTTGAAGAGCAAGTGCGTTCCCTTATCACCAGTCTGGTGGTGGTTCTTCCAAAACGGGTGGCTCTAGCCTAGTTGTAGGCGCAGCCTGTAACAGATGTAATAGTTTCCAGGTTTTTGAAAGTTGTTTCTGCTGTAAAATTGACTCTTTGCATCCAACTATTAAGGAAATTTAAAATCTGAAATACAAGCTTTAAGGAGGTGTTGGACAGCTTTTCCAGCATGCCTAGCCTAATTTCACCCTTTTGATATTCCTATTAATTATTTGTTCATGTATCTCAAATCCAGATCCACCTTTCATCTGTAATCTTGTCCTCACGACAGGGAGTAACTAAAGCAGAAATGTAGGTACATTTTTCAAGGCATGAAGCGGCTGTAAAAGTTTTGGATGTCACAGCAATGCAGAGAGCAGATCCCCACCCTGGAAGAGGAGGACAGTGCTCTGGCCCTCTCCCCAGCAAAGTGTCTCTGTGCTCCTGTGGCTTTTCCCCGATGCATTCAGTCAGGGTGGGCTGCAGCTGGCTCTCACTAGTAGTTTTGGAAAGAATTTTCAGCATTTTGCCCTTGTTTGTCAATCCTTTGAAGTACCGTGCTTTCTATGTCATAAATCCTGAATCCAGGATTAGAGGTGTGGCCTCACCAGTGCCCCCAGTACAGGCGAGCGATCCCTTCCCTCCTCCTGCTGTCCTCACTATTTCCGACACAAGCCATGATGCCGTTGGCCTTCTTGGCCACCTGGGCACTCTGCTGGCTCATGTTCAATTGGCTGGACCAGCACCCCCAGGTCCTTTTCCCCAGGCAGTTTCCAGCCGCTCCTGCCCCAGCCTGTAGCGTTGCAGGGGGTTGTTGTGACCTGAGTGCAGGACCCAGCGCTTGGCCTTGTTGCACCTCGTGCCATTGGCCTTGGCCCATGGATCCAGCCTGTCCAGATCCCTCTGCAGAGCCTTCTACCTCAAGCAGATCAACACTGATGCCCAGCTTGGTGTCTGCAAACTTACAAGGGTGCCTGTAACATGTCCTTGTGACAGTCCTATTAATTAATTGTTCTCTTGATTATCGCTCCCCTCAATGCTAATAACCCCATCCAAATGGAGGACTCATGCTTTAACCCTCCGCTGGTTCCTCATTCGCACCAAGGAGGCAGCACTCTCTGCACTTTCTGTCATCTGGAGCAACACCAGAGCAGGTGAGCGTGGCCCAGAGCCCAGCGCTCCAAGCCGATGTGGAGACACCGCTGCTGACAAGAGCTAAACGGGGGGGGAAGTGGAGGAGAGACTTCTTGCAAGTGGGTGATAGTTTGTGCTCTAGAGAAGTTAGTTCAGATGCAGCGTGCACGTACTCCTGCCTGTAAGTCGTGTAGAACGTGCTGACAGCTTGTGAACGTTGCAGGCTAAGCAGAAGAGCCACTGTTTGACAGGCACAAGAAGAACTTCAGGATGTGAATTTTAGCAGTGGGAGGGCTGAAGCCGCAGTTTTGATAGTGCTCCTATTTTACGTGGTGTTTATTGCAATTTCTGAGACACGGAGTGAATAAAGGTGCCTGACGGCGTGATAGGCTGTCATTGTTCTGTAGAAAGCAGCAATTAAAAACCTATGGTACCAATTTTGTTCTGAGTTTTTCCACGCTTGCAACTAAACCGAGCCTTGTGATCACACACGGTGGTCAGAATAATTTTTCCTTGCTGGTGTCGTGCTGTTCGCTGCTTGTTCAGAGTGGCTTCTGAGGAAGCGCTTGGCCTGGCAAGGCTCAAGGCTGGGCAGGTAGAATTTGGTGAAAAACAAAGTTTTCACATAAAATTGAAATCCAGTATTGGGCTTCATTTCTTCTCGCACCGTCCGCCATAAGATACTGCAGCATTACTGCTGCAACCGAGCGGCTGCTTGTGTGATACCAGACTGGGATTTGAAGTAGCACTTAAAATTATTTCCTTCTTAAAAGCTTTTACTGCCACAATTAGAAGCTGCTCAGCTCGTGGTAAAGGGCACTGGGAGAAACGACTGTGCTGCTTCATGCCCCTTCCCTGCTGATCAGAGTTCCTGTTTCCATCCGGAAATTAGCAGGTGGTTTCTCGCGGGTGCAGTAAACCCCACGGCCAAGTGCTGACTGTACTGCGATAGTACAGACCACCAGTCAAGCCTGTTCAGGTGCATTGGTTCAACCTATATTGGCTCAAGCATGAGGGGGTTTTGGCAGCTCAGAGTCCTACATGTGCTCTAAGCCACTGGAAACCCTAAAATCAGAGGGGAGATGTCAACAAGCAAAAGGGTTTGTGGTTGAATTTTCATGGTGATACAGTTGTCAGAATAGGCATGCGGCTTGTTTGCAGTTTCTCTGGGGGACCCAAGTACGTGGCAGCTCTGTATTTTTATTTTAAATAACTGTAGTTGCTCCAAAGCTCAACTGCTGGAGTTTGTGGAGGTTTCTGTGACTCTGTGGTAACAAGATGAAGAGCAGGTCCTGGGGTTCTAACGTTTTCACAGCTTTTTGACGAGCGTTGGTTTTCCTCGCTACACTCTTTGAAAATACAGTCTAAACAAAGCAGCGCTTGTATAAGCAACGCCTTGTTAAACAGATCAATGTGAAATATTTTTAGCAACACACAGTATTTTATACAGGGGTGAAATTGTGGAATACGGAGTATTTGCAGAGCTTGACGCCCCGGGTTAGTTCAGAAATTTGTATGGTGTTTACTTTAAGCGTATAAACAAGTCTCTAGGTGATGATTTCTGACAAATGAAAATGGGAGCTTAGCATCCTATTCCCATATCAGATCTTATTGTTAAGCTTATAAAGAACTATTTTTCCCCCAATAGAACTTATCAAAAAGGTTTTGAATAGAAACTGCTGCATGTGACTTAATCTTTCTTCCATGTAACTCGTGACCTCACGCAGCCCTTAGACTGATGGTGACACAGTGAGCATTTCCTGTGAACCGTGAGCAGTGCTGGTCCCACTATTGTTGGGCACTTTTTTTGTCTGGGAAAAAAACAAACCCTTATTTACTAGAAGCCAGTGTCCTGTTTGTTTGTAGCTGGCTGGGAAATGCCATATTACAAGGGTCTCAGTGGCAGTCGTCGCTGCTAACAGAAGCTGTTGTTGTGTTTTGCTCTTTTTCTCACTGATTTGTTTGAGACTTCTGAGTCTGCCTTGTGACCTGCTCCAGATTCAGTTCACGGCACAAACACTAACCTTGTTTATCCAATATGTTTTTTCCTCCTCGGTGTTTCCTCAGATTAGCTGTCAGTAAAAGGCTAAATAATAATCCCCCAGTTATTATTCCTCCCTCAAGAGGCCACCAGGTTATTTTTCCAAGCTGGTGGATGGTGGTTCGCTGTTCGAGCTGCTACCTGGCAAGGGGAGCGCGGCGGTGGAAAATTACAAAGTCGAGGCACAGCACTAAGCAGGTAATGGGACGCAGCTGCTCTGGCCTTCGAGGCCTCTGGGAAAGGCATGTGCTGCGTGATACTTCTCTGGGCCGTACGAAATCGGTCCCAGCCTAGTTACAGCCCGTTCCAGGTGGCTATGGCAGCTCTCAGCAACTGGGGCATCCTGCATTTGGCTGTAAGAGCTGGTGGTGAGGCAGTTGTATGGCTGACGAGCTCGCTGTGTGGTTCTGCCCTGAAATCGAGTCAAAACCAGCATCCATGCATCTGTTCTGCACGTCAGAGACTGGATGTTGCCGGGCTGCTGGCCGGGCACATCGCCGTAGCCAAGTGTCTTTAAAATACGTGCTGCATCTGAGTCCTTGCCGCTAGATGGGAGTATCAGAAGAACTTCTCTGTGTCGAAATATACCCGTCATCCCTTCATTGCTGCTCTTCATCGTCTTGTCCTGGCTTGAACAACTTCTTCTCTGGCTTCCCATTTTGAAATATTGAATGAAATTATGATGTTCTGTAGGTATGGCAGCATATATATACAGAGAAAGGAACCGTTAGGGTATGTCACTACTTTCCTCAACTGCCTAGAACCCTTCACAGACATGATTTCTGTCAAGTTCTCATTCTGAGAAGGCAGCAAACCTCTGGAAGTTTTGGGGGATTTTGTGTTGTTATTATATAGAAGCACACAACTTCTTTAGGTATTTAAATTTTCAGTCTTTGTATTTATTTTGCTTCTACTGCCAAATCACGGACGCCAACCTAAATACACATATCGTGTATGTAGACATTCGAGATACTAAAACCAGAACAGCCTCTTTTAAGGGAAAAAATATTTTGAGGTTAGAGTTCTCCTTGTCTGTCTCAAACTTTCTCACGTATATGGAAATGTCTAGAGCTAAAGTAAACCCACTGCTGAAC
>NW_010397124.1:11867-22237 GCF_000710305.1 Buceros rhinoceros silvestris
GAACCGATGAAGGTCCTGTAGACTCTGCCAGTATGCAGCACACCTGCAAGGTGTGTTTTGAAGTCTTGCTTCATGGGACAGTGGAGGTACTGCTCAGTGCCCTGCAAAGCCGTTTCCTGGAAGACCCCTGGTAGAACAGGACCGTGAGCTTTACAGAGATCTGACGCTCCAGCACCAGTGCTGAGCGCCAGCGTTGGAGGTACAACTAGATCTATACGGAGAGCAAGGGCTTTTCTAGGCGCCGTTGTCTTGCAGAGTTTTGGTTGGCTGGGTAGACTACAGCTTAGCGATAACACTTCTCGGCTTCAAGATGGAGAAAGGAAATGCCAAAGGAAGCTTTGGGTAACCGATTTACCACCCCTGGCTAAACCGATGGCTTAGTTTGCGTGCCCATACATCGTTCATGTGAGGAGTCTGCTGTCCATCAGACAGGTTCAGGAGGCAATTCCCCTGCCTGCAAATTAATTTTTCCTGTGCTGCTTTATTTTAGCTTGCACGTGCAGCAGCTTCCCGCCAGGAGTCTTCTCTCACCCCATGCGGTATTTTTCCCCTTGAGTGACCGACCAAATTCTAATGTGACGCTATCAGAGTTTACACACTTAAAGAGAAGTCATACACTTCACTTAATAAATGAGAACTATTTTGAATTCTGCATAACCGTGCGTAAAACACGCATGACGACGTTATAAACCAATGGCTTACACTTGGAGTGCAATTCACCCGAGTCTGTGACTTCGGTTACGGAAGTAATCCTGTAGCATGACTCCTCCAGCAAGAGAGGCAGCAGGCTGTGCTCGTGCGGATGGCTCTGACCATTACACAACGTGGGACTTGCTCGTGTTTCGCTTGAAAGTCACCCCTTTCCTGTTTGCTTGGAGGAGCAATGAAGGCTTTGTAGAAATTCTTCCATTTCTCTTGGCACGGGGCTGTTAATTCTTGTCTAGATTTCTATCATGGCCTCTTTTTCTAAAGATGGATATTTTGGCCACTAAAGAGTAGTTCAATAAAAAATATCAGAGCGGTTTGTCTAAAGAAGGTTATTCTCTAAACATAATGTTCTTGGGTTTTTAAGTGTCTTTTTATAACCCTCCGTAAAAGCCGCATCCCTTGCTCCATTCTGAAATCACAGAGGTTCGTGTCTTTTGCAAAGGAGGCTATTTTCAGTGTAAATATTTGGATCTAGGCTTTTATTTATAATACGTCGATGTTAGGAAGATCACCCTTTTCAATCAGTGAAAAGAAAGGCTTCTCAAGAAATCATTTCCATCTCTCTCCTGACTCATACGTGGGAAGATAAAGCTCCCTAATTGTGGGCATGTGACAGAGGTGAGTGAAAACCCTTTTTTCCTGTCTTTTACTGGCCTGTAAATCCAAACCAGAGTGCAGGCCATAATTTGGTTCTGAGTTATTACATGCAAAGCTGACCTTGAAAGTACTGAAGACAAAGCAATGCTGGCAGTAAAAATCCCTGTGTTTTTAATGACGGTTTTATGACAGTTGGTGACCTGTGGCTGTAAAGCGTTGAGAAATACCGATCTTTCCAATTTAGAAATGTGCAGGTTTTATAGTTGAAGGAAAAATATTTGTAAGCAGGTTTGAAGTCTCTGCAGAAGTCATCGTTTCCAATGCATTAAGTGCTTCCAGACCTTTTTTTGTTAAAGTTTGTGTTCGCCACAGAGAAGTGCTGTTGTAGACTGGGGACAGCCAAAGTGGTGGCCTCAAGGACAGAGGGATGGTGAGCGGTGCAAGCCCCATGTCCCTAGGTACACACTCCTACTGCCCGTCCCTGCTGTAGGAGCGTTTCCTTGTTGTTCCTGCTCAGTCTCCATTTTAATGGAGGGATGTTGGAGTATTAAAAGAGAGTCTCCTAAGTGTCCGTTTTACTAAGATCTGTCTGTCTAAGGTTGTTTATTCCTATGAGAGAGGATGGTGTGTGTAATGCCAGTGACGGAGCTCTCACAAGCCTTCACCCCCTGTGTTTATGTAAAGCGTCTGTATGATTTACTGCAAAACCTTCCCAGCATCTCCACAGCGTTTACTGATGAATGAGCTCGACTGAGATGTCCCAGCTCGTAATTCACAAGTCACAACATAATTCACAGAAGAAACTTCCACCCTCAACACACAGCCCTCCCGCAGTGATACGACACCGAACTGCTGCAGGTGTTGGTGATGGCTGCACTGAAGCCTGGTGACATCGATGAAGCTAAAGCTTCTGGCTTTGTTTGAAACAGCCTCGCTGCAGTGACTGGGCAGTGACAACAGCAGCCTCTGCTGTGTAACTGCTGCTCAACAGGACGCCTCTGGGCAGGCGGGGTGGGATGAGTAGTTACACGTTGACATTTCCTCCGTGTCCTGCAGAAAAATCACTCACCCTCAATGAATCATAACCTGCCGCCCATTGAGTTTTGCTTGCCTTGAACTAAATGTTTCCTCTTTCCCATCATTAATTTATTTTAAGCAGACCCCACACCTAGGTGCCAGCTCAGGTGCTGATAAGCGTTCGCATCCTGGCGCAGGCGAGGTGCTGCCTATACGCAGGGTGCCCGAGCCTGCCGGTGTGCTGGGGAAGGCTCTGGAACTCGGTGAAGTGTAAAACCGTGTACTGGCCCCTAGCACAGGCCTTCAGCTGCCTGTGACAAGGAGAGGTGGCTAAGCCATGACGTCGCCCGCTGTGGGCAGGGTGTTCGTGGGCATATTTGGTCCGAAAACACAGGCTGGGTGGGTTCAGAGCAGGCAAGTCTCTTCCAGCGACTCTGTACTTGTCAGGGTGGCTGTCACCGTTAGCTTGTTCATTAGCCAAAGATGAGTCAAATAACACAGACTTTGGCCTCGGGCTTGGATTTTGAATCCTGATGAGGAAATTGGTTATTTATGGCAAAAATTAGCTTATTTTCCTATAGTCCAACCTCTGCATCACTACAGAGTGTGCAGCAGTCTCAGGAAAGTCTGATTTATCTCTTGGACGGAGTCAGCATTGTTTGACAAGAGTTGATGGTGTTTTGAAAAGCAGGAGATTAGTCTTCCAAATGTGCAGCATAGGCTATTCTGGGCAGGGATTGGTGTAATCCTGCTGGGTAACGGAGGCCGGGGAGCACAAGGTGCAGGTCGATCCTGCCAGCAAAGGTCAAATGTGACTCCCACTGGTGATAAACAGGTTTGGATAATAAATGGTTTTCCTTCCCGGGGTAAAGACACTGAGTTTTTCAGTCCTGGCATCGGCTGGACTGCCAGAAATTGATTGTTTTGTTTTTCACACTTTGCTAAGAAACATGCCAGAGCGGTTACCTGACCTGTGCCGTGAACGGAGCGGAGGCGGCTCACCAAGGACCGGAGCGGAGCTGCTCCCGTGGGCCGCTCTGCCATCTGCAGGCCACTGGTCTCCACGCTGGGCAGCCCCAAACAGGGCTCCTGGGGGGGCTCTTCCCTCCTCCAGGAATTGTTGTTTGTAACAACGGTTTTTCTAGGCACATATTACATAGTAAATCCGATTTGTTTCCATCCCATCCTGTGAATAGTCAGTTCTGGAAAAACAAGCAAGGGTAGTCGAGATCAGCAAGTCTCCTCTTAGATTGCTCTAGAGGTTAGTGAATCATTGCTTTTTTCCTTTATTGTCCACTGTTCAATTTTATGAGGAAACGTTATTGTGTGCTTAGAACTGGGACGTTTCATGACGGTCAAATTTCCTCCATCATTCTGGGTCCATTGCATCGTTGGTACCTCTGTATGGCGGAGGTCTTCGTTCAGCTCCTGTCGAACGCCTGAAGTTCTGCTGAGAAGGGGGTGCGTGTATACGACCACCAGGCAGCTTTCCAAGCATCCCAAAGATCTTCGCGTTGGTAGTCCTCAGACGGGTAGAGGATGCAGCAAAGCTATTTGGCTTCTGCTCAGCAGACCTTGACTGCTACTTCGTCACAGAGGCCGTTCGCACCAACACCCCTGCCACAAAAAATCTGGCACACTCAGCACTATTCAGCAGAAGTGTGGTGTTTTGGGACAGTAGTAATTAATTTAGACTGGCAGTTCCACTGTTAGATACCTCTTTTCTTTTTAACTTTTATTTCAATAGCTCAAATATATTTATTACTGCCCAGGTGTTTGAAAGATGGTTGGGGTGATTTCCTTAGCTGCTTTTTTAACCACCGGTAAGAAAATCTTAACTGGACTGTTCATTTGGGAAGGAATGTGCTGGTCAATTCAGTTTTCAAAGGTATAACCGAATTTCATGTATCAAGTGAAGTGTTTGATGTGCACCACATAACCTCATAATCGTTTTTGTCTTCGTTTTAGGTCTTCCGGAACAATACTACAGCCTCACTTGGTTCCTTAGCCCTATCCTGGGCTTGATCTTCACTCCGCTTATAGGTTCGGCTAGTGACCGCTGCACACTGAGCTGGGGCCGCCGGCGGCCGTTCATTCTGGCTCTCTGCATTGGTGTCCTGTTCGGAGTTGCACTTTTCCTTAACGGTTCCGTTATAGGTAAATAACAAGGAAATCACCCGCGTATAACTCCTGTTAACCACCTGCCCTGAGATTCGTATGTGGGAAGTAAAGAAGGCAATAGTATTGCAGCTGATTTAACTGATGTTTAGCGTTAAGGTCAGTAGGAATCTCCACCACGCTGCCTTTGAGCATTCCATCTTGCGTGTTTTCATCCTTATTTGAAAGCTACGGAGCTGCGCTAAGGCTCGCGCGCCGTTCTGTAACGGGCGATACAGCGGCGTTAACACAATAGCTGCCAGCATAACGTTTGCAGCCGCTGAGATGAATGTGGTCGATCCTTGACATGGGAAAATTGTAGCAACCTGTTCACAGGGAAATGTTTCCTGTTGTGATCCGTTTTCCCTTTAATGCGTATCTGGCAACACATCCTGTTTCCAGCATTATTTCAAAAATTATCTTTTCACTTTTTCTTGTGCTTTTCTTAGACCCGGTATTGAAAAAGTCCAGAACACAGTTAATATTTGTTTATCAAAAACTATGTGGGAAAATAATTTTTCCTGAGCCCCCATCAAAGCTGGTAAAAATAGTTTCCCTTGAACATAGTTTACTACAGAATTTAATCTACAATCTCTTTGTAAATTTAGTGTAGGAGAGGTGACAGCAAGTACGTTTGGGGAAATGTTTACATCATGGTTGGACTGATGCAAACGAAAGGAACTCAGCACCTAATAATATCCTCTTGGCTCTCTTTTTTTTTTTTCTTCTGGGTTAGCTGCAGCTCTATTGTGAAAAGGTTTTACTAATTGGGGGAAATGAGTGAACCGCTGTTACCTTGGCTCAGCACGTCAGCTTTGTAAAGCCACACTGGGATGTGCCGTGTGATGGTTTTCAGTTTTCTGCAGACCGCACCGGCCAGACTGCTCAGATGAACGATGTTTAGCTTATGCTTTTTTAATTGACCCAAACAATGAACATTAATAATTTGAGTTGCTGTCATGTGGTGTCAATTATACTTTGTTGTTGGGTCTTCAAGACTTACTCCTCCTCCTCCAGATGTATGCAAGATGTGAGACTGCAGCCCGCTTACGGGGTTTTAACTGACAGGAGGTTCTCACTGCCGCACAGTAGTTCAGGTCAGCGGATGCTGATTCTGGCAAGCAAACCCCGTACGCAGTGTATAGGCTTGTTCTGAAGAATCTTCCCTTCTAATCAATCAGCACAAAATATTTGTGTTGATTTTTCTCGAGTTCTTTGTTGCGCAGTAACACAGCCTGTGGCAGAGCGGTCTAGAAAACCTCTGCTTCCCAGGTGCTCCAGTGACACCTCTGTGCAATGGAACAACTTTAAAACGCAGAGGCTGTTGCAGCGCACCACAAAAGCGAACTGCACGCTGCACGCATCCGTTCCTGGGGCATGCTTGTGGTAGAGTTTGAACAAAAACCATCTTCCGAGAAGCACTTTAAACACGGCAGAGCCTGTCCCAAGGGAGCCCGAACTAAACTGAGCTGAAGTGAGAGGTATTTCTTGGCCTTCTGTAGGCCCGTTCCGTGCTAGAACATACAGGTTTGCCATTAACGGTCCGTTTACATCAGCGTACGACAGCACTCGAGCTGCTGTTCAGAGCAGAGGCACAGTATGATAAAGCAGTATCAGTCCCTCTTCAACTGAAGTTTTGGAAGTGGTGGCTCGTGTCACCTTCCCGAGAGAACAGGCACTGCTCACCAGCCTCTCGCTAAAGCAGTTGGCTGGAAAAGGCCCCCTTTGTAACCAGATTTTCTTCTGGATGGATCCCATGTGCTTTCCTTGTCTGTCTTCTCCCCGGTTTATGTCCACACTTCCGTATCCCTCTTCTCCAGATGCTTGCTCTCCTAACTTCAATTTGGGCTACAGGAGCTGCTGCAAACACTGCGGTGGTTGTTGTATTGTACCTTGTTCCGTAACCTGACCTCTGGAAACAGGAGTCATAGCGAGGGCAAGAGGAACACAAGAGCACGCTAAAAAAGATATTTGCTGATCCTAACCCAGCCGTGGCCCCAGAGAACAGCTGTGTGTAGGAATTACTCCACTGCTGTTCTCTCCGCACCATGCGCTGTTCAGTTCAGGTTTCCAACAAATCTAAAGCACCGACACCGCTGCTGGTTTCTGCCGAAAGGTTCAGCTGAGTGTGGAACACACATAAACTTCTTCAGTATTCGGAGGACTTGTATAAATGAGGAGGGAGTGTGGAGGAATCACAGCACTTCAGATTTAGACGGTTTTTGGTGGCTTAGCCAATTCACCTCTTTAAGCAGACGTTTTCATCTGTTACACTAGTGGTTTTATCAGCCCTGCGTGTGTAACTTCTAAATCTCTCTGATTCAAGGAACTGGTGCTTTCGTCAGTGGTTTGTTCCATGGCAAAATCTCCAGCTATGCAGTAGTGCTGCCTTTCTGCTCTGTCGACAGAAAGCTTTCCGTCCCATGCTGTCAACAGAAGCTGACTGATGCTTTTTGCAATGCAAAATACCTTCATGTTGCTTCGTCCTTAAAAGTTTTGCCTATAAAAGTGATCTAGAAAATATTAAGTAAATATTTAAGAATAAATGACATCAAATAAGTAATATGTAAGAATGTTTAAGAAAAGCAAAGACGGTGGTGAAGTGGCTTAATTTCTCTTTTTCCTGTTGTTCCGTGACCATCGCATGTGAGGCAGCAGGTCAGGAATGCTGTCGGCAGTGCTCAGATTCCTCTTCCGTTCCTCCTCAGGTCTGGCTATTGGCGATGTCCCGGACAAGCAGCCCATCGGTATCGTTCTCACAGTGCTCGGTGTTGTGGTGCTGGACTTCTGCGCTGATGCCACAGAAGGGCCGATTCGGGCCTACCTGTTGGATGTGGTGGACAGTGAAGAGCAAGACATGGCCCTTAACATCCACGCGTTTTCAGCTGGTAGGGAGTTATTCGATATGTTTTTGGCAGCTGTCAAGTCTTCCTGATGGCCAAGTTGTGACTGAATTGATCTTTCCTGAACTCCTCGTTTTTTCTCTTCTCCAGGTCTTGGAGGAGCAATCGGTTATATGTTAGGAGGGCTGGACTGGACACAGACCTTCTTGGGTGGTATTTTCAAATCTCAAGAGCAAGTCCTTTTCTTCTTTGCAGCCATTATTTTCTCTGTCTCCGTTGCTCTCCACCTCTTTAGCATTGAAGAAGAGCAATATAACCCCCAGCAGGACAGGATTGATGACGAAGGAGACACGCTTTCCAGTGTCAAGTTCAGCGGTAGCCTCCCCCCTCTGAATCGACTGAACGTCATTAGTGAGGAAGAGCCGTATGGAGCCTCTATGTTCCACGACGAGGTTCAGTCAGAGCATGATCTCAACATGGAGTTCCTTGAGGTGAACATTGTGAGAAGTAAGAGTGACTCGGTTCTGCACATGCCCGATGCCACATTGGAAATTGAATCGGAGCTGCTTTTCCTGCACGACATCGAACCCTCCATTTTTCAGGATGCTTCCTATCCAAACACTCCCCACAACACAAGCCAAGAGATCATGAAGTCCAAACTCAACCACCTGTCTGCTTTCCTCAGGGACAATGAGAAAGAGGAGGAAATGTTGCTTGATAATCGCTTAAATGAAGATAAAGTCCCAAACGTGAACGGCTCCCTACCAAAGGAGTTCCTCAACGGACACGCTAGAATCGGCATGAAGCAATCTAGTACTTCAAACTCCATGCGAAGGCGGAGGCACATGTTCTACCGTCAGCCGTCCTACACCTTCTCCTACTATGGCAAAATAGGCTCTCACCGCTACCGCTTTCGTCGGGCCAATGCCATCGTCTTGATAAAGTCCTCACGCAGTATGAACGATATCTACGACATGCAGAAGCGGCAGCGACAGAGGTACAGGCACAGGAACCAGAGCGGCACAACAAACTCGAGTGGAGACACTGAGAGCGAAGAGGGGGAGACTGAAACCACCGTCAGACTCTTGTGGTTGTCCATGCTGAAGATGCCAAAGGAGCTGCTGAGACTGTGCATGTGTCACCTCTTGACGTGGTTTTCGATCATTGCCGAAGCCGTGTTCTATACGGATTTCATGGGACAGGTCATCTTCCAGGGCGATCCAAAGGTGAGAGAACACTTAGCGCTGGTAGAGCTGCTTAGAGCCACTTGTTTCTGAGATGTGCTCGTTACAAGAAAACGGCTTCGTGTTTGTGCTTCTCGCAGGCCCCTTCCAACTCGACGGAGTTACACGCCTACAATGCTGGAGTTCAGATGGGGTGCTGGGGACTGGTCATCTATGCTGCCACCGCGGCCGTTTGTTCAGGTAAGAAACTGCGCGGTCAGACAGTGGAACGTGCCTCCTGTGCATTCACAAGGGACAAAACAGTTTTGCTTCAGTTAACATCTGTCTTCTCGTTTGGGTGAGTGATACTTCGGAAAAGCATTTCACGTCGGTCATAAGGGGAGGGGCTTCTTTAAGCATCAATACTAAAAAATTCCTCCAAAAGTAGAGCCAGAAATACAAACAGATGGATTACGTGCACAAAACGGTATCAAAGGCTGTCGAATGGCATTTAGTTGGTCATCAGGAAATGAAAAATACGTTTGTCAGAGGACTCAAGCACACGTAAGAGGGTTTTTAAAAGACTGTTTTTAAAATCAAAACTACGTATTTCTGGAAGTCTTTTGTGCTAGTACCAGGTAAGGCAGCTACAGACAGTTCAGGCTTGGAATGCAGGCTCTGGAACTGAGAGCGTTTGCCAGACTCGGTTCTGCCTTCTGCAGCACGTGAGCAGGCACGTCTGCACCGACCGCTGTCGGGGGGGCTGCCTCTTTGTCGAGACAGGGCGAACCGAAGCTCAGGTGGCAGCTTGTTTCTGGCCGCAGACTGACGCGTGGCTGTAAACACCGTCCGATCGCTTCGTGTGGCGATTGTGCTCGCATTAGGAACAGTCTCCTGCGTGCTCAGAGCGCCCCTGCGCTGACAGAGTGCACAAACGGGTAGCAGTAATGAATGGGCTGGACGCACAGTGGTGTGTTGGAGTTTCAGAGCACTTGGTTCTGTCTCAGACCTGTAGGATGGTTTAGGCCGGTGTCTCAGCTCATCTGCTCCCCGGTTTCTGAAGGAACGATTCATCCTCTTCCCAGCGAGGGCTGAGCATCCATGTCCTGAGCAGCCTATCGAGCTGCCATGGCCACGTCACAATAAACTGATATTTATGTTGCGCTCTCCATCTCTGCAGCCTTGTTGCAGAAATACTTGGACAACTACGACCTTAGTATCAAAGTGATCTACATCCTGGGCACGCTGGGCTTTTCTCTCGGCACTGCGGTGATGGCAATGTTCCCCAACGTCTACGTCACCATGATAATGATCAGCACGATGGGAATCGTCTCTATGAGTATCTCCTACTGCCCCTACGCGCTTCTGGGACAATACCATGAAATTAAAGAGGTACGTGGGCTATTTTGAGCCTTTGAATCAAGGCGGAGCATTCACGTTTCTCTGAAGATCACAGCGGCAAAACGTTTTTATTCCGTCCCATTGTTTGAGCTCCCGGCTTTGTCGGGATGTGTGCCAAGGCACAAACGTGTCCTTGATCGTAAATAGCAAGAGCTGCTACCGCAGTCAGATGGTGTTAGCATCAGGTCGGCTCAGTGGGGTCACGACTACTTCACCCTGTGCTGAGGCGTGACAGGATCTGGGTGCGTATGAAATGCAGCGATTGATGTGTAATGGCAGCATCGCTCGGGTTCTTCGCAGTCTTAGATACTGAGGGGAGCCTGGAAGCGCGGCTGTAAATCAGAGGAGGCGTCACGCAAACTGCTTCTGTGGGAAACAAGGACGGATTCTTTCCCCTTTTTAGCACTGTTCCATTTGGGTTACAAATTACAGGAGCGTCGTTCATGTTAACGCGTTTCTGCTTTGGGCTGGGAGGGGCATTCCT
>NW_010397124.1:22396-26952 GCF_000710305.1 Buceros rhinoceros silvestris
TTGATCTCATCCCTTGTTTTACCTCCTCACGCGTTTCTCGTCTCTTTCCAGTACATTCACCACAGCCCCGGGAACTCGAAGCGAGGCTTTGGCATAGACTGCGCTATTCTGTCCTGTCAGGTTTACATCTCCCAGATCCTCGTGGCCTCTGCGCTCGGCGGTGTGGTGGATGCGGTCGGCACAGTCCGAGTCATTCCCATGGTGGCTTCGGTGGGATCCTTCCTGGGTTTTTTGACAGCGACCTTCTTGGTGATTTACCCTGAAGTCAACGAAGAGCCAAAGGAAGAGCAGAAAGGACTAGGTCCTCCAGAGACAACCCAGGGCAACGGCGCAGGCGCGGAGAAGCCGACTATGCTGAAGCTCACGCGCAAAGGAGCCGCCGCGTCGGAGCTGGAGAGCGAGTCAGCCGTGTGAGGCCGTTGCTCGTCGTTCAACCACATTCCAGGGAGTGCAGGTGCAGGATCAAGAACTTTTGGGGTTTTTTCCCAGGAAAACCAGTTAGGATCTTCACTACTTGTAGCTAAAATTGCAGGAGAAAAGGCAATTTCCTGGCAAAGTGTAAAGGAAATTCTGTAGTCCTTAACATAGGTTTGAACAGGTAGCTCTGATGCTAATTGCTTTCTCTGCAACTTAGAAATGTCATTTCTGAACACTTTTTTATTAAGAATACATTTAGATTTCAAATAAGTTTTATTAATCTGCATGAGACTCACAGCGTATACAATTAGCAGTTAGAAAAACTACGTTTTTGGCTGTTTTAGAAATAACTGAAAATGGAAGCTCTCCTGACTCACAATCTCTTGCCGGTTTTTTGTCTGAACATTTCAGATTTCACTAGTGCAGTAGCTGAATCAAACACTTAGACGCCATGATCCGTTTTTTTCATAAGCATGAGATGTTATTGGTCTGACAGCTCCAGTTCTTTAACGTTCGCTTTAGGCTTCACGTTTTCGTTAGAGCAATTACTACAGAATAGTTTTGTTTGCAATTCCTGTCAAGAAAAACACAAGCAATTACTGCGGTTTCTGAGGAACCGCCGTGAATCCTTTTACTCATCCGTTCGACGGCTGCTCCCAAGTCTGCTGCCTGTCGGGAAAGGGTGATGGTGGGCGCGCGGTGTGAACCGTAGGCGGGAGGAGCAGCAGCTGGGAGAGGTGACCAGCTCCGGCAGGTTTTTATCACAAGTGCTGCATTTTCTGAATGTCGTTGGAATACGCTGTGACAGTTTGTAGCCGGGAGTTTCGCATGCTGGTGAACTCGGGGGGTTTCTTGGCATTTAAACCTGATCATCTCTGGGTGAAGCTGCCGTGGAGAATGGGCGTCTCCGGGGTCAGCTTCGCGGGAGGGGGCGTGTGGATTCTCTCTCGTGGGGAAGGAAGTTGTTGATTAGTTGCACTTTTTATGATCCTTTCACCTCCTGGCTGGGAATGCAGCAGCCACGGTGAAGGCGCGGTGTCAGTACCAGGTGAACTGACGGCTACCTCCGTCACTCTGTGGCATAGTCTGGGTGTATAAAAGTCTGTCAGAAACAGGTTTTAGGCCTTAAAATTAAATCCACTAGCACGTGTTGCTGTTCCAGTCCCCGTGCTGGAGGAATCGTAGGCTGGAGCTCTTCCAAGCTGCTGCTTACCAGCGTTGTCAGCGCAACCTCCATGCCCCCGCCTTGATTCAGGACGTAGCTGCAGTGCAAAGACATTTTTCTGTGAAGAGCTTGATAGAGTTGTGCTAATCTGATTTCAAATCGCGTTTGGGTCACTGGCAGTGCCCCAGCCCGCGGGCAGCCAAAGCTCACAGATCCAGCAGCCGCTTCAAGCGACTTTAGAAACCAAACTTGGGTTTGTTGTCTTGTAAGAAGTGTTTGTGATGCTCGTTACTCGTTTTCGCATGGACCTCTGGGCTGCAGTCAATCCGTGTGCTAAACAGACCAATCACAGCTCACTGCAAGAGCTCTGCTGCCTCAAACTTCTCACGCTACCGTACTTTAAAACGCATGTGTGAATCATGCTGCAATATAGTCGTTCAGAAGAAGAATATATATTTCAAAATGAAAAGCTGTTTTTAATAAATTACTTGAATTGTCGACGTATTTAAGAAATGTATGTTTTGGTATGTTCGAAGTCAACGCGCAGCCTTGGCCAGCGTCATCGACCAGTTCCTGGCGGCGTGCGCAGCTGTCTGAGCCGAAGGCTTTCAGTCGGGGCCGATGTCTTACGCTGTCAAGGGTGACCATTGTTTTTAGGCAGGTAAAATCGCTGAGCACTAACGTACACGTGATCGCACAGGACTTAGGGGTGGGGTTGTTTTTTTTTTCAGGTATCTTGAGGAAGTCTTTTTTTTCCTTTGAGGTAAATATCTTTTTCTTTAGAACACATACTGTGAACTGTGTTCGGACAGGGGAGTGATACTACTGAGGAGCGTGAGACCTTGCTGAAGAAATCAGCTGTGAGAAATACTTCAGCCGAACCGGTGCCGTGAATGTGATCATCTCAGCTGCATTTACTACATCCTGGTGATGTTCATCTACGACAGAGATGAGTTGTATTTCACCCCGTAACTGGCATTCGTGTACGACACACACCGAGTTAGACGTGCTTAAAGAGGCTTTAATAGTTTAGTTTTAAAGGTCCTTGAAGATTCTGCGAACGTTGTCAAGTGCTTCTTATTTTAATCTCTACTTCTGGAAAGGTTCTTTTACCGTATGGAAAGCTGCATCTCCTGGCCGGTGCCAACCGTATTTACCCTTTTCCCCATGAGTTGCGTAGATCAGTGTGGTCTCAAATCACCGTTAGTCCACACTGCGCTTACGTAAGCCAAGATTTTTTTCACAGCACCGTCAAGCTGGCCAAGGTTGAGCTGCAGAGGAGGAGAAGTTGAGGCTCCCTCTCGCTTCACGCCCAGCAGAGGGATCATGAAGCCATTTGGGAGATGAGCTTTCTCAGGCAGGGGAAGGGTGAGGAGAGAGGAAGGACGTTTCAACCCAGAGGGTTCCAGCCAGAGGCAGGGCAGGTCTGGTTTTGTCCCAGCCAGCGTCGACACGGCCTCATTTCCGAGAGCTGGGTGTCCAGATCCGGGTTTGGGGCAGCTCGGGGGGCTGTTTGATCATCGTTCGTAAGGCCTGAATGCGCACGCTGCCCTGTAGCAGGAAGCTCTATTTCACTCCCCCGTAAAGCCGAAGGAAATAATTATCCATTGTAAATGCGCTGAAGTATTTGTAGTCTTGCCAGAAGAATTAACTTGGGGGAGCCCTTGCCAAAGTATCTCCTCCTGTACCTCGGCCAGCCTGCGAAACCACCACGCTGGCTTCCACCGTGCTTGCCAGTGAGTGTTCCCGAGATATTCCACAGTGACACTCTGTCTGGAATTGGAGAGAGTTCTCCGGTCTAGCCCTCCTCCTCAGGGAGGACAAGGATTTCTTTCCCCATGTGTCCCTCATCTTCGCTTTTGAAATGATCTTTTTGTTTGGTCACGATTAAAAGGTATCGTAGTAAGATTTGATTAGTTTGTTGCAGAAGTTGCGGGAAGACAGAGCTGAAGGAGCTTCACTTTATTCCTGGTGACAATAAGCATCACTTTTTGTTTGTGGGTATTTCTGTGCAGTCAGACTGATCCTGTGTGCTCCATCTCACGGACCTTTGCTGCAGTGGGCTTAAGGTGTAGTGGTCTCATTCTGTGTTGCTCTGTACTGTATAAAAATGTTAACCTATTCCGCTGCAGTCCTTCTGGTGAGGTGTAACACCTCGACGCGAGACACCGGTGGTGCTCAGACTCTCGAGGGCTGTTGGTGGTGAGCTGCACGTCTCCAGATGCTTCCCTAGAGAGCAGAGAAGCTCAGACTTGATCCGCTCGGAATGTCGTAGCGTGGTTTTTGCATTGTTGGGTTATTGCAGAGTCCCGTCAGATCGGTGCTGTTCATGGATGGCCGTTTCAGACTCCAGAAGCAATAATTTCTTAGGAATGTTTCTCTTCCTGCTGGTGAGATGACTTTTGTAGAGATTTATTACCTAAATAGCCTTTCAGTGACATGAATCTGACGATGGTTTGCTGGCGCTGGCAGTAGGCGGTTGTGGAAAGCTGTGGGTTGTTGATCATCGGAAGGGAGGAAGTCCGTAAATCCAAGAGAGGCTGGTGCTCCTTGAAACACTTCCCCCTTCGCTTGGAGCCTTTCTGCAGAGTATGAAATATTCCCGGCATGGAGGGCTGAAAAGGAGGCAGCTGCAAATTTAGCCTCCCAGTTTTCTTGCCAGTGCCGACGCTGGCATGCAGACCCCGTGATCAGCCAGACTTGCAAGAGGTTTTTCTTGGAAGTGAGGGCTGGGCCTTTCTCCTTCCTCTCCCATCTGATCTGAAACCCCTCCAGCACTTGGAATGACAGCAACAGCAGCAGCGATGACTGCCAGGTGCCTCACTGAAACCTCAGTGCCGTCATCAGAAACGCAGCCGCCCGCCCGCCCGCGGCTCCTGGTGAGCTGGGCCTCCCTCTGACACCCAGCATCAGGGGCGGGACTGCGCTGGCTACCGGGGGGCTCTTGTGGCCCTGCGGGGTCCGGTCACTTTTA
>NW_010397124.1:26996-29275 GCF_000710305.1 Buceros rhinoceros silvestris
CTGCGCTGGCTACCGGTGGGCTCTTGTGGCCGTGCGGGTTCAGGTCACTTTTATGAGTAACAGTGGAGAAAGTCACCATTTGTCCCCGGGAGAGCACCCGCCGTGTCCCGGCAGGAGGGGAGAGCTCAGGGGGTGCTTCCTTCCCAGAAGCACGTCGCAGGCGCCGGGTGTTGGTGGTCGCTCACGTTTTCAGTAATTTTCGTAGGCGTGCAGCCGGGTTGCTGAGTCCCTGCGACGATTTGTAGTTCAGTCCCTGCGAGCTGGGGTTTTTTAGATGCGTGTGTGCGTGTCTGTGTCTCTGTGTGTATATACACTTATATACACACTGCTCGGGCCAAAATACCTTTGGTGGTTGTGCGCTCGTCGTCACTGTACTCAACAATGTTTTCAGCTGAGTTCTGCCAGGTTTCCCTCATCCCAGTCTGCTGCGAGACGAGCTCAGCTATAAATATGTATCTTATTTAAATGATTAAGTAAACTCCTGCATGATATTCCAAGCACATGTAGCAGCTTCGGCATCTGAAGTATCTATTGTGAAAGAGAAGTTGGTTTTATTTGCGGCTGTTTTGTCCTTGTTTCCTTTTAATAGGCCAAATAAATGTAACGAACACCAAATGTTGCACAGAAATGTTATTAATGACTGTGTGGAAGAAATACCAAATTTTATTTTTCTTTGCAGAAACTTTATGGTTACAGAGAGTCCTCTAGCTGTTATTCTTCCTTAAACGACAAAGCTGAACATTTGTAAAGTGCATCGAAAATGGTCATTTCTCAAAAGTGGAGCTACCCAAAGTTTCCTCATGTTGCATCCAGAACAAGCCCGTGGCAGAGGCGAGGAGCAGACGCTCGGATAGCAGCTGGCGGTTTGATTTCGAGGCGCAGCAGCCCGGACCGTTGGGAAACGGCGTCAGATAATACCAGAAAGGCTGCGCTGCCGCCCCGTGACGTGGTGCTGCCGTCTGCCAGGGGCTGCTCGAGCAGGTGTCCCGGTTCTTCCTGTGATCGAAACGCAGATTTCATTTGGCTCTCGACCCCCGCAGCCCTGCGGCTCACCTGAGTGCCACCCTTACCTTCCCTCGCCCCGGGGAGCACGGGGGACCGCGAGGGTGCCCGGCAGGGACAAATGCCTTCCCCCACCAGCAGAGAGCACCTGCGGCAATGAAAGGCTTTTGCTGCCCTCATTTTGTGACCTGCTAAAACTTCAGCGAAAAGCCAGGACGATTTGGTTCGATTTGACACATTTTTGTCTTAAATTTTGAGGCTGGGGCTGAAGCTCTAGGAGCGTTGAGCCCAACTAGGCCTCGCCTTCTTTGCTCAGCACCGATCGAATCCCTCGTGATGGCCAAATTGTAGTAAATAGCCCCCAAAACCCGCCTTTTCCCTCAACAAATTGGCAGTTCCCAATATGGATTATTTTTTCTGATGTAACATGAACACTAAGCCCTTTCGGTAGCCAAATGACCAGCTTATTTTAAACGCCTCCTATTAATAGAAAGCTGCATATAGGCATCTCATAGCGAAAAACAAAAAAAAAACCAAAAAAAAAAGAGAGAATATTTAGTTCCTTTGTGAACTGGCCATATGACAACTACGTTTTTATCAACTTATTAAGTTGGGGCACTATAATAGCTCTTGCTGAGTTTAGCAATGTTTATAAGCATGTGTTAAACACATAACGTTGTTTTATGAGGAAAAAGGGATAAAGAAAAGTAATGTCACAGATGAATGTTTGAGTGCGTAGACGGCATAACGTATGTATGATTTTTATTCCTACACTGTTGAGCTTATTTTCTGTTTTAAGGTTAAAAACAAGAGATTTGTTGCATGAGAAACTGTTTATTGTGTTCTGCACTTTCTGTTCTTTTTGTATAATCTTGATTTTTTTCATTATGCATAGAGAAGAAAAATCGATTTAGAATATTCTACTCCACAAGACATTGTGTTCCTCGCCGTTGTTCTGAAGTTCGATCTTAATAAACATTTCAGTAAGAGTTGGTGGCTCGTGGCCCTGTGGTGTTTGGAGGGAGCGTGTTCCCCTTCGCCAGCGCCCAAACTCACCTGGCACTTGCAGGGTTCGGGTGTCACAGATGGAGGCACCAACCGGGGACGCCTGGGAGGGGTCTCTGTCCCTGGCTGCAGCCTCTGCTCCTGCGCTGGTTGCTCTGACCTGTTGCCAGGAAGAGATGGGAGGGGGTGGCTGTCACCTGCTAAGCCAGCAAGACCCCTCGTCTCCCACGCCATCACCACGAGCGCTGCCGGGGCTGAGGGGCTGGAGGGTG
>NW_010397124.1:29334-31013 GCF_000710305.1 Buceros rhinoceros silvestris
ACCATCACCACGAGCGCTGCCGGGGCTGAGGGGCTGGGGGGTCGACCCTTCGAGTGGGTGGGTGGCTGGGGGCTCTGGCTCTTGCCACGGCAGCAGGGAGGGTCTCATCCCTCCTTCACCAGCACATCGGCCTTTCCCTGGCCTCTCCCTCCGCACGGGAGAGCCTGGCAGCGTTGCAGGAGGAAATCAGCATAACCATAAGCAGCTTCCAAAGAAACCAGCTCCCCTCACCTGATACCCACCGGGGCCACTGCGAGTGACAGAAGCGGGGGAAGCTGGGGGACCGCTGTATCCGGTTACAGATGCCAGCGGGCAGGGTTAAACGTGCAGTGTGAGGAACGCGGTTGTCCTGCCTTGATTTCCAGCAGTTTACCTGACAGATTTGAGCTGTGACTTCTCCTGGAGGCACTTCTTCAGAACCAGTATCAGCAGCTCGAAGAAGCTGATGCCCGCACGGCGTTTGGTTCATTTTTCACCAACACAGCTCAGCTACCCTCTTTTCTCACTAGAGCTGGGGTTAAGGGAGAAGTGAAACCATGACTCACAATAAATCTGCCTTTCGGCCTAGGCTGTGAAATTGCCTCTCCACCAGCACCAAGGGCAAAGCATGGACCCTGCCTCCCCGGGGACAGGGGCACTCCAGACACCTGCAGAACCCCAGAGGAGGGTTGGGCCGGGTTTGGCTGGGGCAGTTAATTTTCTTCACAGCAGTTAGTGTGGGGCTCCTGTGCAGTATGGGGGAGTGACTGGGCGGCTGTGGGGTGCTGAGCTGCCCGCTGTGGTTAAAGCATGATGAGGGCAAGAGCCTCCCCTCCTCACCCCACTCGGCTCAGCCTCCCCGGGTGGGGTCTTACAAGGCATCACACTGAGCCCTCTCTGTCCAAGCATCTCCTCCCACCGGCCCTCTCCCCCGTGCCGAGAGGGGGAGGACGGGGCAGCCCTCTTCATCCTGTCCAGTGCCAGTGGTGGGAAGCAGAAGCCTCCCCGGTGGTGGTGTTCCTGCAGGGTGATCCCCAGCCTCAGCCGGGAGGAGAAGCGGGAGAAGGCACTGCTGGACTTGGGAGATGTGACTCGGAGCCCTGGGAGCAGGACGCTGCGATCTCCAGCCAGGGGTGCTGGGTCCCTCCTCAGGGTGGGATCAAGGTGCTGGCTCTAGGGTGGCCAGAGCATGCTGAGGAAGGGGTGAGGACAGAGGAGCTGCACCACTCCTGAGGTACTGCCTGAGTCAAACTCAGCCTTTGCAAAATAGGTCACAGTGGCCTTGGAGAGGCTGGGAACAGCTCAGAGAAGAGCCTGCTCCAGCACTGCCTCCGCTTTCCAATCCGGACCAAGGATGGAACAGCCATAAACCAGCATCTCCTCCCTAGCCCCTCTCTGCCCCAGTGGGGTTGGTCCCTGCACCCCTCAGGCTCTGCCGCAGCCGGGGTGGCACCGCTCCCATCCTGAGTCCCCAGGGGTGGCATATGGTCCCCATGTCCGTTTCCAGCCCTTAAAGCTGGAAGAGGTGCTGGAAGACCTGCAGCCAGTGTCCTGGTGATGGCAGCGTGGACACACACCCTCAAACTGGGGTCACATGGAGCGGGCAGCGCACCCCGATAAGGGGCAGGGGACAGCCACCCAGAAGCAAACTGGCCCTGAAGGGGCCACAGCCCTGAAAGACGAATTGCAGCAGGAAAATG
>NW_010397124.1:31148-34153 GCF_000710305.1 Buceros rhinoceros silvestris
CAATGGTCCAAGCCCTGGGGCCGAGGGGGTGGGCAGCTGCCCCTCCAGCTCCCAGCCCCAAGCAGGCAGCATTTGTCTCCTTTTCTGGGCCTGAGAGGCTACGCTGGTGACAAGTGGCATTTGTGCAGCATCCTCCCTTGTCCTGCCAACTTCATGCCACACAGTTGCTGCTGGGAGCAGGGGACCTGTGCTGAGGCGCCGGGGTAGAGCACCAACCTAAACCATCCTGTGATTCCATGACAAGATAGATAGGTTTTGCTTCAGTTGCTCTAAAAGGCCGACGCTGAAAGGCACAATCCACCTGGTACTGATGAAGAAAGCGGCCTCACACCTACAAACACACCCACAGCAGCCCGCGAACACAGGCTGGAAGGCTGAGGAAGGGGCTGTTTCCTGGCCCCCTGCGCAGGGAGATCAGAGCCAGCACAGCACAGCCCCAGTGTCCGAGCAGCTCCCGTGGCCGCGGCTGAGTTCTCTCCCGAAGCAAACACTGCCATCCCTCGGCCTGAACCATCGAGTCCAGCTCCTGCTCCTCGCAGAGCTCCCTCAACCTAAACCGTCTGACCGAAAGCATCGTCCAGATGCTCCCTGACTGCTGACAGGCTTGGTGCGGTGACCGTGTCCCTGGGAAGGTGGGGGGGGGTCACAGAGGAGACACCTCTGCTGCACCAGGCACCGTGCTGTCACCACTGCCCCGTGTCCCTTGAGTCACTGCATTCTGCCAGGTGGAAAGGGCCCTGTTTTGCCCCCCCGCTCACAAGCGCCGCCCAGCGGCTGCTCCTGTCTGGGTAGGGGGTGCTGCCCACCCCACCCAGGTCCCCTCCGCCGCCACGGCAGGAGCTGCTGGCACCAGCGGGTCCCTCTGCTCCCCTGAGGTTCCCTTGGGTCAGGAGATGGAGGGTAAATAAAAAATATAAAAAGCAAAAAGGTACCGATGATGAAACATTAGCCTTACGCGGCAGCTGGCTGCCAAGGACCGGGCAACCGCCCGTCTGCCCGTTCCGAGCCCTGACAACCCACGTTTAACCAAAAGGCTCGGGAAAAGGTTTACCCTGTCCCGGCTGTGGAGTGCTAGTACCCATGGTGTCGCAATTCGCAGGAGCCCCTGCTGTGGGCCAGCACAGCCTCAGCCTCAGCATTACACGAGCACAACCAGAAGGCGGTCTCTGCCTCAGTTTACTCCAGGGTGAAACAACGGCCGGGCAGCGCCGAGTACACAGAAGCCACGGGCAGCACCAGCAGGGGCTGCGCACTGGCAACTAGGCAGGGCAAACTCTTAGTAAGCAACGGGAAGCTCCAGGGACACCGGGGATCTGCGGAGCCCTTCCCCTGAGCCTTCCCACTGCCAAGGGACCCACGGGAAGTAACTGAACATCCACTGGAAACCAAACCAACCCCCCCAGTGCTGGTCCTGCGGGTGTGTTTCCGCAGATGTTAAGTGAACACACACCTGAGCGTTCTTGTCACGCCGGGAGAGACAATCCATCACGCCGTTGTGCTCCTCAGGTCAGCTGCTGGTCCAGCTGCTCTCAGGGACAGGTCGGTTTTCTTGCAGGATCTTGGTATCTCCTGGGTTGGTCTGATGTGGTTAAACTCTTCTCCTACATGTGGTGTTCTACAGCTGGTATTAAAGAAAGTGGTTTTTAAAAGGAAACACCTAAATAAATTCCTATTCAATTAATTACTTTAGAATCTGTTACCAATAAAAGAATTTACAAGCGTAAACATCAACATGTGCTGGTTTTGTCATCTGACATTTTCCCAGGCTGGGTACGAACCAGTAGAGAAGGCAGAGCCAGGTTTAAAACATCTGGAGGAATGAAAATCAGTGAAGACGACGACAGCCAGGTGGCAGTCAGGGTAGCTGGGCTCATCTCTGCAGCAAGAGAAATTTCAGCAGCAGCTCCTGCGTGTCTCTGAAATCGTTTAATTCAGCAAATAATTCACTTCATTTACTACCACTGGCCAGACAGCTCCCAGGGGAGGAAAGGCGGCACCTGAAGTTGCAGAAGAGGGACTCCAGGGTGGAGACATCACCAGCAGAAGCTGCTTTGAGAAGGAAAAATGGCAAGAGGGAAAACCCCAGGCAGTTCCTCTCCACAGAATACAGATAGGATGTGAGTCACTGCTAGAAATCATCGCTCTTGAATTTTGTGTTGAGTTACAGAGGAAAAAGACCAAGGGACAACGAGAAGCCAGAGTATCAATATAGTGTTTAATGTTCTTAAACTGAAAGGTAAAATTTCAGTTACCAACACGTGATAAAACCTTTCATCCACACATGAGTTAGAAATACTACACGGATACTACTTCCAGTAGTTCACACTTCTGTTAGGCCGCCACATCACTATTAACAAACAGAAGCAGCAGCTCATTTTTTCCCTTTGATTTACAACGTTTTAAATACTGAATTCCGCTTCCCTCGGCACTGACACAGAACTATTCCGCACGGATTTACTGGTTTACTTGTAGAAAATTGTCATCGGTGGAAAAAACAATGTCCATCAGGAAGTGAGCGGGGAGCGCTGCTCCAGAGAATCCCCCGCACCGCAGACCGACGGCGTTCGCTTCAGTACTGAAGGAGTGGTTTGACGACTCTGCAGTGCTTCACAGTTAAGTGGGTTCTACTCAGAGTACCAGCAGTTCCTCCGAGGACAGCAACGGGACTGAAGGGGGAGTGGCGGAGGCTGGTTTGCGCCGTAACTGAAAGGTTGATTCTGGAAGCACATTTAGGATATACGGAAATAATTAAATAAATTAAGTGCTTCAGATGAAAAAAAGATCAGTTTCACAAACAAACAGATGGCAAGTGCTGTGAGGTTTTTAAAGGAAAATCAGGTTTAAAAGGTAGAACGGTCATTAAGAATATCCAAAACTCGTTTCACCAGCAGGGAGCTTCCGGTGCTGTCGGGGAGAGCCCCTCCGTGTGTCCGTTTTAAGCAGGACAGCACCACACGTACACACACAGGGTGACGGACACAGCCACATCCAGCGGCTGGGTCAAC
>NW_010397124.1:34290-48390 GCF_000710305.1 Buceros rhinoceros silvestris
AACAAACACGCTTCGTTTTCTCGGTGACCGCTGCCCGCTATTACAGGCTGTGAAGACAGTACGGAATCCCACTTTTCAGGCACCCAGGAAAAGCCCAGGAAAAGCTCCACTGGAATCACCGAGCCGGCTTCAGCGCACCACGCAGTCCGGCCTCGAGCCCGGACTGTCCACAACTGCACAGGTCACGTTCAAAGCCAGTGACCCTTCTATCCACATCTGCGTTTGTTTATCAAACGAGCAGGAGCCATACGAGGTGTGAGGAGAGATTTGCTTCTACCTCAGTTTTCTACAACAATGTAGGGACAAAAATAACTCAATAAAAATATCTCAATAAATACAAAACAGTAACACTGACAGGTGATTGAAATATACGCAAAATGCTGGAGTAAACAGAGCCTGAGGTCTTCACTTTCTTCTGGCACAGGTAGATGTCTTGGGAGCAGCTTCACTACTCCGCTTTCCAGATGGCAATCTTCCCTTCTTCCTTTCCAGAGCCGCTGAGGACATACCTGTCCTCTGCCGAGCACAGTGCCTTCACTGTATCGGCATGGCCCACCAACTCTTTCTCCACCGTCTTCTTCTCAGCGCTGACCACGTAGATCTTCCCTTTGCTTTTGCCTTGCGATTGTCCACTGCTGCCAACCCACATCTGGAAGAAAAACAAAAGAAAACCACCATCATTTTCACTACTTTACATTTCAGTCTAGGACACAGCCAACGAGTTTTATGTGCAACATTGATACAGTGAGGGTTCTCTCTTGCCAGGCTGGAAGAGGGAAACACTGAAAATTTCATCTATATATATATATATGTCTGCTGGAGTTCAGATCTCTCTCTTTCTTGGACTCCCTGGCACTCCTCAAGCTCCTCACCTCCTCCTGGAGCTCTTTCATGGAGCACAGCAGTTCCTCTCGCTGGGTCCACCTTCCACTGGGGTGCTCACCACTGCTGCCCGGCGCTGGCAGAAGAGCAGGGCCCACCCTGCAGCTGGCTCCTGCACGGCACCCAAGCTCTGTCAGTCATGGTGGGTGCATTGCTCAGAGAGGCCATGGCCTTCTGCCAGGTGGACACCGTTACTCCCTGGTAGAGCCGACAGAGCTGCAGGTCCCCCCTGCGCACCAGCTGCTGTGTGAACTGCCACACTGTGGCCTGTTTGCCTGCGCGGGTCGCTAGCGCTCTCCAGGAGTTTCTTTTATAGGTTGTGAGCTTGGCCATTGCTGTTCCTGGCCCTGGCCAGGTCTCCTCAACCTCTGCCAAGCAAGCTGCAGGCTCCTGACAGGTCTCTCCACTCGGTAGAGGTTCCCCTGGTTTAGGAACCCCCAGGTGCACTCTGCTAGAGCTCCTTGCTGCTGATCATGCCAGCACTGGAGCTGCTCACCTCAGTGACTCAACTTGCCTTCGGTTCCACCAAAAACCCAGTGCAGACAGTAAGACAGAAAATATCGCTATACCCCTGTGCACACCACGGCCATATCTCGGATGCTGTGTGCAGCTCTGCTCTCTCCGCTGCAAGAGCAGAGACATCCCAGGGAAGCGTAACGACATCTATCACATGAAAAAGGAACAGCTGTCATGGAAAAAGCCAGGACTCCTTAGGCTGGAGAGAGGCAGCTAAGGACGGGTCACACTAAGGTTCAGAAAATCACAGAAGTGCAGAGAAGCAGAATGTAGAACCATTGTTGAACTCATCCCACAATTAGAGAAGTAAGGGACATGTGGACACCATCAGGAGTTCAGTTTCACTTCAAAGAAAGTACTTCTCTGTGCACAGCTGGCAGAGAGCTTGTGGAACCTGCTGTTCCTTTTGTATCAATGAGCTGGACTACAATGTGAGTTAAGGTGGAGCTGAACGGGGAATAAGTGGAAGAGAAAAGAAAACTCTTCAGCAGAACACGAGAGCTTAATGCCTCGGAGTTTCCAAACAATCCTCTAACTTCCTTAAAACAAGGGTTAAATACATCCATCTCTACTTTGGGGAAGGAGATCTCAAAAGTTTTGCCAATTTAGTTCACAAATCTAACCAAGGGCTTCCCTATTTCATGAGGCACTTCATGAAAAAAGTCATTTTTTGAGAAAGGAAGGATGGAAGGACAAAAAAATCAGAAAAAGATCCAGAAAGTTGCTTTCTCAATAGATCTGTATCAGCTATTTATTTGCCAACTAACCCTAAACCCATCCCTGTGGTATCACAGCTACCAGCAGCAGCACAGCTACTGATGCTGTGCAGAAAGCAGGCACATGGCCTGAGGCCAGTGATGCTGGGAACACAAGATGCTGAGGTAGGAGGGAACACAAGATGCTGAGGTAGGAAGCCGTTGGCTCTTTGGTCTCTGTTGAATTACGAACCTGGTAACTAAACAAGAAAAAGGTCATCTAGAAAAACAGGCCAATTAATTGGCATTTATTTGTCTATTAACCTTTTCCAAAGCTTAGTCGTAGGAGCTCTGAGATTAAATATCGGGGGACCTGAGCTTTCAGTTTCTATGGTTCCCCGAAAATGTCAATGGCTAATAAAAGTAACTGCACATTTAACTACCGATGAGGCCTTTGGCTTGACATGCGTTTTGGGGTTTACCTGGAACAGCCAGTGGCGTTGGGCAGTCGTTAGCCTCTCCAATTTCAAAGAATCATCAACATTTCAAACCAGTACATATGAAAACAAAACTTTAGTAAAGAATTCCATAACAGGAAGAAGCACTCCAAATGTCCCTCACCTGATTTTTAACTCTTATCATACAAGTAATTTCAGAGCAATCTTGAAGATGAATCTTTTGAGGTGTACTTGAAAAGACTTTCGTGTTCCAAACGTACAGGTCGCTACTCCCCGAATAAGACGCCCACACTTCATCTCTCTAAAGCACAGAAAGACACGTTTAACATGAGCACTGCTACAGGAAGAACGCTGTAGTAAGTAACTATGGCTTGTAACACCGCATAGTCAGGCTTCTTTTCAACCCTAGGTCATACCTCAGGAAAGAGCTGAAAGCAGAGAAAATAGGAACACACATCCTTCAGGTGATGCTCGATTTTCACCTGTGGTTGAAATTCATGAGTTGACACTACAAGTATGCAGCTTCCAGTACCTTCAATATCAAAGATAAGAGAGTTAGTACAGAACTGCTGACTTCCTCCATCTCTATAAACCACAGGGGGGAAAAGGCAAAATAAAACAGATGCATCTGATTTCCTTCAAATCTTTGAGGCCCTTCTTCCAGTTTTTCACAGTTTCTGTTTTTCAGATCTGTTCTTTCTCCAAACACTGGCTGCTGTTCTGCAGTGCAGACACCTGTTAGTTTAGAGTCCAAAACTGATGAGAGGAGAAGAAACAAACTCCTTGAAACTAGGATATCTCATGTCTAGGTTCTCAAGCACACAATTATTTTCATCTAGAGAGCTCAGATGAAGCATCTGTGCTACCGAGTGCCAAATCCTTTACCCCACCACGATGGTGACAGCACTCTTGCTGCCCACAGCAGGACCAGGAATTGCCCAAGGCCACGGCTGCTGTTCGGTTAAGGTACATTTGGATCCAGGCTCTCATGTGTGGCAGTACTGCCACTCAGTGCCAAATAAAACCGTGTATTTTGTGAAGATATAATTTTTGTAATTCTTTGAGGAATGAACTTACAGCACCACAGCTGGTCATTGTGAAGCTTGATAGAAGTCAGATTTTGGCAGGGCAGCTGAAAGACGCGGTTAACTTTCAGAGTGCTGATGTTCCACGCAATCACTGTTCCATCTAAACTGCTCGAGTACGCTTCGCTGTTGGAACAGATTAACAGCAATAGTACAGTGTACGTGCGTGTTCAGAACTCAGTGCGTACACAGAGAGGCTTACTTGCACAACAACCAATGTTACAATAAGCCAAATTAATAGTCTTCATTTCAGAGACGGAAACACTAAAGCAGTAACGATTTCCAACAGAAAATAGACTTTCGGGCCAGATACTGTAATTATCTTAATAGTAAACAATCAGACTGAATCAATTAGAATTGATTCTTTTAAAGAAGGTGACCAGAGGACAGGAGCATGTCCCTCTTGTGCCCACTGAGATGCCCAGGGAAGGATCGGAACTTACTTTCTCCCCTTGGTCTATTCTAGACAGCTGCCTCTAGACAGCTGAAAGGGCACTTACGCAACCAACAGGCCTGGGTTGCAGCCGGGCATCCAGCTTCCAAGCTGCTTCGGTCTCCTGTTGGAACCAAAGTGTTCTAGTGCAGATGGTTTTTCTTCTTCTTAAGATTACACTTTACAAACTCTGTATGACTGGAAACACTGCAGGCTAATCCAGAGCTCCAAGTGAACTGCAGCATGCATCACGTCATGCATGAGGAGCTAAGGGCACCACAGACTTGCCCTATTCTTCTGAACATTGTTGCCTGTTAGATTTTCTCTCCAGTTAGGACAAAAAATAGCTCAAAACTATTTTTCTTTGCTACTGCACCTGAGAAAACAAATTATACTCTCTTTTTTTTTTTTTTAACCTTTAACATCTGTTGTCTTCAGATGAGAAAACCTTTCCCAGAAGGTTCCAACACCACCTAAGCAATTTCTCCTTGAAACCCAGTTACGCCTGCTGCAACACTGGCAGAGCTACAGCTGATGTCTGGGCTGGCCTGGGAGCTCCTGCTCCCATGGGAAGACAGCAGGTTAAGGCCTCCAGCCCACACTCTTCCCTGTGCTACCAAGAATCACAGAATCATCTGGTTGGCAGAGACCTTTAAGATCATCAAGTCCAACCATTCCCCCTGCACTGCCAGGGTCCCTAAACCATGTCTCTCAGCACCACACCCACACAGCTGTGAAACCCTCCAGGGATGGGGATTCCACCACCTCCCTGGGCAGTCTATCCCAATGCTTAAAGACCCTCTGTGTAAAGAAATTTTTCCTGATATCAAACCTATATTTCCCCTGACACAGCTTAAGGCCATTTCCTCTCATCCTGTCATTTGTAACATGGGAGAAGAGACCAACCCCCACCTCCCTACAACCTCCTGTCAGGTAGTTGTGGAGAGCAATACGGTCTCCCCTCAGCCTCCTTGTCTCCAGACCAAACAATCCCAGTTCCCTCAGCCGCTCCTTATAAGATAGATTCTCTAAACTCCTCACCAGCTTTATTGCCCTTCTCTGAACCTGCTCCAGCACCTCAACAGGTGCTGGCACCTCCAGCACCTTCTTGAAGTAATGGGCCCAAAACTGGACACAGGATTCAAGGTGTGGCCTCCCCAGCACCTGAGTACAGGGTGACAATCACTTCCCTGCTCCTGCTGGCCACACTAGTGCTGATACAAGCCAGCATGCCATTGGCCTTCTTGGCCACCTGGGCCAAAAAAATCAAAAAGATCAAAAGCATTTTGCCTGAACAAAGCAATAAATGTGTTCTTTCTTTTTCAACAGGCAGGAAAAATCCAGCAGCATGCTGTAAACATCAAGTCGATGATATGCTCAAAGCAGACGTGAATCGGTCTTTAGACTGCATCTGTATTGATCCATCCTTGGCCACTGCCAATTCCTGGCTGCTCTCATCCTCGTCCAAAAGAGCATTCCTTCATCCTCTTTGTTCCAAGGTACATAATGCTCTTTCTTTGAAAAGCAATTTCTTAATTTACCATATACGATATGGGACCCACAAAACCAGGCTAAATGAAGGCTTATGTTGGCAGGATAAGCCCTGTCGTTTAAAACAATAAATTCTTTCCAGCGTCTAGGAAAACCAGTCACTGGTTTCCTATATGAGGTCCTTTTCCTTGACCACAAGTTAACCTTCTGTCTCTGTTTCAGTCCGATAATTAAAGCACAATACTGTATCCTTTGGATCTTTAACTAGTCCCTCTGCTCACTGCGGGCCAAATTCTCTAGGCTGGGGAATACTGTTCTAGCTACATAAAATGGCTTTTCTGTGTAAGCACAGGAAGATCCTCCACATGTCCGTGACTCTTCTGGTGGTACAGACATCCTGCACAGTTGCTTGTGTATGCATTGTGAGGAAGAAAACATTATCATTAAATATACCTGGGTGTTCCATTCTTCTTCTCCACAATGATGTCTGTAACATCAGAACGATGATCATTTAGTTGCTTATTACAAGACATACTGTGGGTGTTGATTATATAAATAATGGAGTCTTGAGAGCCGATCCACACTTGACTCAGTTCTACCATGACCATACAAGTCTGGGAAGAAAAAGAAGGATTACATAAAATCTTGAAGAAAAAAATCGCTCTTTAAGGTAACAGGGAAAAGGGTTGCATTAAGATGCTACAGTTTTCTGATGATTACAGTAAGAGATGAACACTTGGTGCTGCAGTATTCCGTCCTTTGCTCTGCTCTATAAATCATGAGAGAGGACAGACCTCTGTTAAGTTTATCCTTCAGTAAATACGATTAATAACTATCTTGGTAGGTGACTCAAAGCTGGGTTTCCTGGCCCAAACCAAGTAAAAATTACAAAGGCATTAGGGGAAACCACAGAAGTTAGTGTATTTCTTCTGCAGTGGAAACCATCTGATACAAACACACTTCCTACTTCAGTTAGGCGTAGTGTCCGAGAAAATACTGTCGTCTCCTCTACTGTCACAGAGTCATCCTTTCCTCATCCAGAAGCTCTTAATTTCTCTCTCTCAAGTCCCATCAGTCCCAAACTTTTCTCCTCTTTTCTTTCTCTTCTTTACCAATTTTTCCTGGACTTCCATCCTCTCTCCACCCAGCTTTTCACCATCAGCTTTGCCTCTCCCTTTTTGACTCTCCCACACTCACCACAGCAATGTTTCTCAGCTTTCACACAAGTGACCTACCCAACCCCTTTTCCTGCCTATTCTCTCTGCCGCATGTTTTTCACTCAGTCTGAAGCTCTGGCTCAGCTTGCCCTTTCTTTGAGAAAGTTACTCTTTTCAAGAGGTCTTTCACAAGCAACTCTCTTTAACCTGCTGCTCAAGTCATCTTTCCGAGCACTCTCTCTCTTTCCATATCATCTACCTGGTTTACATACAACTTTCCCCAATTTCCAGTTCTTCAGCACAGCCGATGTTTCATCTATTCTCAGTGCTCTTCTCCCCTCTTTATATTGATTCTCTTATTCCTTCTCCTCAAGTGTTCCAAACCTGCCTTCTTGCCCCAAGAACCCAGGCCACGAGGCCAGCAGGCCCTCCCAATACCCCGTCCCTCACTTCTCACCAGTTGACTTGTTTCATTATGAATTCATTTTTTTTCCTTTCCCTTCGTCTCAAAATCTCCATTTCTCCAAGATAATTGAAGTCCAAACAAGACAAGTGTCTTTCTACAGCTTTCAAGGAACGACAGTGACTCAGGGCCATACAAGCTATAGTAACAAAAACAACAGCAATTGTGATACGTCTGCCAGTCTTACCAGTTTAGAGCGGCCCATTTTGAAACAGTGTTGTTGAATAGACCAGGTTGATGCATCAAAGACCACCACTTTCCCCTCATTTAAAGCACACCATAGTTTTGGATGAGCATTACCAGGTCTTTCTGAAGGGTCAAGATGCCCTAGAAATGAAGATAAAAGAGGTAAAATAAACCACTTTTGGAGATGAGTGGAAAATACACTATTAGGCAGAGCAGTTTCTAATGAAAGGCATCAGTGTTCTGGAACTTACATCACCAGTTAATGAACAACACAGCTCTCACAATGAATTTGTGCTCAGTCTTACCTATTAAATGAGCTCACCTGGTGATTTAATCTGACACTTCAAGGTTATTCAGAGCAGAGATGATCTTTTTTTACTGATGACTAGGTACTTGGCTAACTGGGACTGCAGGAAGGCTTTCAAGCCCTGTGAAATACAACTAACAAATCCACTCATTCTACCGGTTCCGTTAGAGCTCCACTTAGAAGCCTGGTACTACAAAGAGAGAAAAGCACCACTGAACCTACCACCCCACACACGGAGTTGCTCCTGCTTGCTCTGTCTGGCATTCCACTGACTTTCCCCTTTTGTCTCAAACTGCCCCAATGTGAAACTGGAATAGGAATTACGTATGAACTTACTCCAGAACACTATTAAGTTTATGAAGTTAAGACTGAGGAACTTCCAGAACTAACATACTCGCTCCCTAAATTCATGCCTGCTGCACACAGTCCTTAAGTTTTCTTCTTTTTCTTTTTTATTCCAATGTTCTGGAATTAGTCAGATATAAATGTGCCAAGTATCACAGAAAAGCTCACAAGGGAATTGATAACACTCTCTGCAGGGATGGACTTAAATTACATGCGGCAAGTAGTACATTAGATCACAGAGAGAGCCATGGGCGTATCGGTCAGGCTGGGATTTCACGAGGTGGTTCACTGTGGTTCAACCAACCAAACACCCCCGTATGAATCTACTGAAAAATGAAAAATAACAATGCATATTGATCAGTGGTGGAGCATCGCTCATCCACCCTACTCAGTAAATGAGGTGGGAGTCTTAATGGGAAATCAGCACATTAACACATAATTGAGGTCTATTATAAGGCGTAGACTCCCAGGAAGACAAATGAAGACTGTGAAAGCTATGCCTTGGAGTAGCTTAATCTGCAATATTGCTCTTCTCGCGTAATGATTTCCTGGTTTAGTATTCAACACACAACCAAAGCATGTCAGAATGTGAACAAAATCAGGCTGTCATAATACCTAGTGTTATGAGATAACATGCTTTATAGGCTAATTAAAACTCAGAGAAAGCAATACATCACCTTACCTGGTGTATAAAGCAAGACATCTATTGCCTGTGGAAATGTCTCACCAGCTGAGGGATTAATCTTGTGCTTTAAGGTCTCTGAAGTTGTTTTGGGAACCATCATAGGCACTAAAATAGATTTTTATAGGGTCATGAAGTGCACACTTCAGCCTGAAATAGATCTATTATTATGAAATAATAATTCTGCACCGTGTATTCACATTTCCAGCTTTTCTTGACCTCTGGTCTTAGCTGACTAGGAGAACCCAGACACCATTTGTATGAGTTCTGGTAGCTGTCGCATGCAACAGCCAAGCTGCCCAAACAACCAAGACAAAACCTCGGCATCCAACGTGGAGACAGACGAGCACAGAAGCAAAAAAACCCCAACCCCTAAACTTTCTATTAATGCTACATAATAAACTATGTCTGTGAAAGTGCAATCAGACTAACACTTTTATGTATGTCTACAGATAATCAGTTTGAAAACCAGGACATAAACAGCAAGGGCTGACACAGATGATGCAACAACAGCAGGCTGTGTAGCATCGCTACGAGACTGACCTTCATTTTTCATCCTGTCAAAATAAGACAGTTTCGAGGCTGCATATATGGTTTTGGAGGACTGCAGGGCACCAACCACAGCATCCATCAGGAGAACGTTTGTCAGTGCTTGCTGAATATACTGAGGATCCTAAAGACAAAAGCCTTACTGTAGTTTATCTATCACTCATTGTTCTTACAAATCTCTACACTCAACAACACAAGCCATGCTTGGCACAAGCACAAGCCACTTGCTGCCCTGCAGCATAATTAATGCTACGTGTGGTCAAACCCCACTCCCACACCATATGTTCAACTCCCAAGCAAGGCCACAGAGCAGGGAGCCAGTGTTAATTCATTACACGGAAAGAACACTTCAGATCTGGCACAATGTTGATACGGGATGTGCAAACAAATCCTTCTGAACGGCACCGATGGAAAACACACGGTGGATGTAGGACGGACACCCATTTGCAGGCTGCACCTTCCTTCACGGGAGGGACATACGCATTATGCTTCATCTTGGCTAAAATGATTCAAATACTTCCTGAACAACCAAGCCTCCTTTTCACTATTAAATTCAGCAATTATGAAGAATTACACAATTTAGTTGGAAACCCTGCTTGTATGATCCTTTTTCTCAAGGCTTCTGTGGCAGAAGAATGCATTTTGCTTTATTCTTTGAAAGGATCTATAGTCACCAGGGTTCTGGCATGGCAAAACTCTTTCTACACATATTTCAAAGCAAGGTGGGGAAATTCTTCTGTTAGTTAGGATGACTATTTTCACACACTGTGAACTTCAGAAACTATTTCACAGAACTCGTGACTAAATTAAATGTTCCTTGCCAACAGATGAAAAGTCCTTTTTTTCAATGTAATCAATCTTTTTTCTTTTTTTTTATTATTCCAGTAGTATTATATTTAGAAGTAACAGCAAAAACAAATGTTTATTACTTAGCTATTGTTTGCTGAAACCTAGAAATGCTAAGATTGATACATGAGTTGTTTAGAACAGAGACAGAAAGCACATACTTTGTACTTATTTGGTTAGAAATTCCCATATTTATACCTTGTGATCATCCGCCATTTTCTTTCCAGCCCACATTTCTTTCACTATCAGGTACCAGAGGTCACACTCAGTTTTAAGGTTAGCTTCAAAGACTTCTTTTTTAGATAATGTCTTAATCCTCAGAGTAGGTATTCTCAAAAGAAGGAAAGCTACAGTTGTGCTCTTAACATCCTGGAAAGGCATGAAAAAAAAAGAGAACAAGGAGGACGCGCCCTGCAGCCACAGGTAAGGCGCCGCGCTCCACACCACAACTTTCTCCATTTCTAACTACAGCTGATTATTCCAATTGTCCACACGCACCGTTAAGACAAGGGTTTATGAAAATGTGCATTCCAAACAACATCACACAGACTTCACTCCACGGTGGATACAAGCGGGCCCATGGACACCACAGTCGAATAGGGGCACTTAATGTTATTGAGCTTCTCTAGTTCTGTATCCTGTGTGCTGCTCTTTGCAGCCCAGAATTTCATCTAATCAGTGATGTTACTGACTTCAGAGGTGTTTCCTACACTCTGTACTGAAACTTTAAGTTGAGAGACAGATCTCTTGGCAGAATGGAACACGGTTTTTACCGACAGGCATGCAAGAGAACCAGGAGCTACTTGACACTCACCTCTATGTCCCTGAAAGCAGCAATCTGGACATAGCCAGGACGTCCTCCTTCGGTCAAAAGGAACAAGCGCTTTTGGGTCAGAGCTATTTTTCCTACACCGTAGTTAGTTTTAACTGAGCAGGATAACTTGTAGACGCATTCATTTTTATCTAGATGCTCTATTACTGTTGGTGGCAAATTCACCTCTTGAGCTTCTGCTTCAGTTTCTTTCCAGTAGTTGTAGAAATCTCTGAATGTTTCAGGATCAATTTGTTTCTGATGCCCTAAAAAAATTTTTAAAACCTCTTCACTGTGAGAAACTACTTGCATAGAAAGATAGCTTTAAAAAGATAAAACTCTCAAATTGTGCCTCTAACAGCATAACAGGTAAGCAAGGTCAAAAACTACCAAAAAATAGGCCCGGAAAACAGTTAAGAGAGAAAATTCTTCTCCTGGCATAGACAGATTCCTCTGCAGTCAGCCTAGGCCGTGGGTCTCACACACCTGCGGGTCCTGCTCTCCAGAAGGAGAGGGCAAGCCCTGTGCCACTGCACACAAAGATCCAGACAGCCAATAGGAAACAATTTGCACTTCCCTACTGAGCTGAATATTCTTCATTACGAGTTCTCAGCTCTTTACCCTGTTGAATGCTACTATATCACACATGGACCAACCTGGGGTAAAAGCTAAAGTTGGAGCTGTTGAAGACTTCAGCATTACATATTCTAAGTAATTAGTTCTTCTAAGAATTTAACTGTTTGACAGCAGAACTTCAAACAAACACAAATTCCTGTGAATTGCATCTTGCCTCTAGCTTCACAAAGTCTTGCTATTTTGACCAGTGTTTAATGCTTTGTGGCCACAAAATATAACAGTCACAAGAGTAACTGGGCACAGAAAGAGAATTTAATAGTACTTTATCACAGCGCCCTCAAACTGTGTTTTTAGAAATCAATCACTAGATTCCGATCTCATTCAAGAGAGAAGAAAGTTCTCTCAAATATAACCGCAACCTCTCCTTTTGCTGTGGTGACCACCCATGAGGAATTTTAACGGTAACTACTTGAAATCTGCATTTTGTTATTTTATTTTTAACAGGCTGCCACTCTGCCACGTTGCCTGGTGGTTTTATAACACAGAGGAATTTTCCATTAGCAATAGGGGCAGTTTGGTATTCACTTTGCTCACAATCTGAGCCAAAGCAGAACTACACTCCGTCAGATCATGCTACCTCACCTACACAACATGAAAAATTTTAAGTTGTGTGCCCAAATACAAGTAGATTCCTTGTCTTTATTGTGGATGCAAGTATAGATATTCTTGTATACATTAAATCTATCCTCCATAATTATCCTAATCAAAAAAATCTGTCCAAAAAGCTCACACAGTGTGAGTTTCTAGAGGTGCAGAAAATGTTCAATAATAACTAAAGACAACTGGAGGAAAAAAAATTATTCCGGTGCGTTAAAAAAAAAGGGGTGTGAAGTCATCATTACACCAGTGTAGGTGGTCCCTAAAAATGCCTCATATACTCACCTACTGTCAGGGCATCAAACAACCGATGTATAGTGTCTATGTCTTTGACAATCCCAGATTCCTGGATGCGCTTCACAAAATCATCCAGTTGCATGTGAGTTTTTGGCAATTCAAAATTTTTCACGTGGTCATCTACTTTCATTACTTCTCTTTGCTTTTCCATCACTCGACTTATCAGCTTCTTCAGCTCAGGTTTGCGGTCAGCTTGCAAACGTTCCGAAGGAGGCATGGTTTCCACTATTTTTCTTACAAGATCAGTAGGGAAAATTCTTAAGTCTGTTTTATCTAGGTTCTGAAAGTCAGAAAGTGCGTTTAGTAGTTTTCCTTGCATCAAACTAATAAGTCCCCGGAGGTAGAAGTACCTTGCCAGCAATGCTGAGTTATCAGGTGGTAAAGTATTTATAGCTTTGCTGAGATGGTTGAAGAAGTCTGTGTAGTAGGAGTGAACACACTGGAACATCAGAGGAAAGTGAATTTCTGGGATTTTGAATGTACTGACTGACTTGCAGGGCAGTTTCACAGCTAAAAGCAAACCAAGAAAAAGTACATTGATTAGTAGAAGCAATGAGTAAAAGTGTGAGTATCTTCACAACCAGCAATACTACAAGCAACAAAAAGAATCCCCATCACAGCAACAAGCAATTACATCACCTGAGGTTCAAGTAAGATTATAGTTGTGCTCAGGACACAAATGTATTTCTATGTCCCTCGTCCTTATTATCAGAGTATTTCCTAATTTAATAACATCAATTGTGGGAAAGCAAAAAAACCAGTTTCTACAGGACTTGCTTTGTTAAACAGCAATACCTAAACCTATGTTTAAAGGTAGCAGAGAACTGGACATCTGGTGAGTGAGGACTGAACATGGTTATTGACTCAGGAAGCAATTCTCCAGTATCAAACCTATCGTGACCAATCAGTCTTTTGTGGTACAGCGAAACTTGCAGACGGATTTAACATGCCAGGAGAAATGCGGACAGGTCTCAGCTCAGAATGACTCAGCTCACCATTTCCTTCCAGCATCTGACACTGCTTCTGCAAAAACTGTTCGCTGGTGTCACCCATAAAGACAACAGCAGAGACCCTGTATTTGTTCAACTCACTCTTCCCTTACCAAGGCCTGACTCTATTTTTCGAAGCGAGGAATGTCTAGCAGGGCCCTCTGGCAGATTGATATCTTGCAGGTTAGGCATACTGATCACCATACGCCTGTTGATCACGTGCTGTGGATTAAATCGTTTAGAAGCCATTTTCTCCATTGTCAGTCTTCTCGGGGTATGAAACATCAAGTTTAATCTGAGGAAAAATAAAAACAATATATAAGCAATTTTAAAATTCACATACATACTCAGTTACTACTCGATTTTCTTTTTTCTGTACAACAGTTTAGATTACCCTTATAGTATCACTTTACAATTTCAACAGCCATGGCTGGACACGTCCGTATCACCCTTTTACAGTAATCCTAATAAAACGGCCTATCGTTAGTCATAGTCTTATTCATAGATGACCTTATCCTACAGCGATTGAGTCAAAACACTTTTTATCACTGACATCCACAGAAGATTCAAAACCAGAATAAGGAATGAGAAGGCTTTACCTGTCCTCTTCAGACTGGGTGCTCAACTCAAGTCGAGCAAAGGCATCCATCTTCCTGTTCAGACGCGCTTTAAGGA
>NW_010397124.1:48486-62651 GCF_000710305.1 Buceros rhinoceros silvestris
AGAGTGAAACATGTAGGTCTCTAAAACCTGTGGGACACAAACTGGTTAATTGTGGATCATGTACAAATTACAGCTTTATTAGCATGTCTTGCTCATTTTTATTACCTTTACATATGCAAAGCTGAGAACTTCCAATTTAGCAATCACAAAACTAAAAATACTTGAAAGCTTCAACGACAGAAAACTAACTCAGTTTCCATTCACCTTCTGAACTTTCATGTGACAAACAGTAATCCCCAACCGCACTTCAAAAGATGAAAGCAAGAAAAAAAAGGGAAATACTGAGCAAAACAGAGAGTTTTAGCTACAAGTCTCCCAGTATATTTTCTGCCTAATAACTAAGTGCCAGTAATATTGTCCTGTGGTTTGAAATCAGAATTTTGTGGCACTCTAATTCAACATAATGCCTGGGAACTGAAAAGACAGTTCTCCTGGTAAGCCCCAAAGTTGTTCCCTGCTCAGGTAATTAACATGGTGCCAATCCAGAAATCAGTTCTAAAAGGTCAAATTGCTCCTTTCAGGATTGAGGACACCGTAAAAATGCCAAGCGTGAATTAAAAAGGGTGGAAAACTACCAACTCCCGCCACTGCAGATGAAAACTAGATGAAAACTGGGATTTCAGGCAATACGTGTGTGCTGTATAATTGTTAGTTCTAGCACAGAGAAACATTCTGTTTAAAATAAACAATTCAGGAAACGAATCCCTTCAGCAAATCAAATGTAAACTTCAACAGGGGATAATGTTGTTATAGCCAGGAATCCTGTCACGTTTGCACAGACTCCAGCCCTTACAAACTCACTAACAGAAAGGCAGTTGTATTTTCCAATGTAACTATGAAAAATCCCTTTGATTAATGATACACGCCGGAGGCTTGCCTGAAGTACCCTTCTTAGGCTTGGATTTTATCACAGGCCAAAAAAACCCCCAAACCAACAGCCCAAAAACCCCACTGATCAGACATCAGTGTATTTCTATGATGTTTTTTTAAAAGTAAATGAGTCACCAGTACTGTAGGTACTCTGAAATTAATGGAAGCATTTCACCAAAAAATGGGTCATTCTTACGTCGGATGCCTCTCAATGCACCTGCGACGTATCCTGTAAAATGGCATCTCGGAAAGCGTTAAGATTTCTGATTTTACGTATTTCTCCAGTAGATGGCATGTTTTGTTGGCGATTGTATGTACAGGAGACACAAGCTGAGCCCTTTCTCATGGTTTCTGGAGTTATAATTCTACATACCACTAGTATTTTAAATTATTTCTATTAATTTTAAATCCTGGTCAGAACATTTCCAATCGATTCCTCTCCTGATGACCTATTAACAGGTTCTTTTCAATTTTTCCTTTTTGTTTGTTTGGGGTTTTTTAAGAAGTTTGCTAGTGTTAGAAGCTTTATCCGACAAACACTATTTCCTATTTAGGATTCATCAGTTTGTTACCTTTGAATTGCCAGACACTCTGCTGAGTCTGGCCACTACCACTTAAGTAAAAAGAGAGACTTTTCTGATCATTTCCTTCACACACTGACATCAACTTTAAATGCATTTTCAGAAACATTTCTTATCATATGTTTGAAGTAGGAAACAAAAGGGCAATGGGGTTCAGCTTGCTGTGTCAAGACCGAATTCTCCAGGACACTGTACGTGGCTAAATGCAAACCCTTAAAACAGGCAAATTCTGTTTCTCACATACGCAACAGTTTAGTTCTTTGAAGGCAAATATAAATTTAATCTGGTGGAAACAGTTTAAAGTAAAATAACAGTCTCAATTGCAAGGATGAAATTCTCAACCTTCCCACCTGCGCACAAACTACTCCAATGTTGCGAGATCCTCTCACAGGCACCTGCGTACTCTTAAGTCGCTCCCTGTTTTGCTCCTTCTGTTCCCCCTTCCTTTCTCCCTCCTTCTCACCCAAAGGTTCTCTACCCTTTGATGGTCCAAAGGCATGGAGAACAGCTCTAAATCCTACAACCTGGTGACCAAGACACTGTCCTTTGAACGAGGTATTAAACCCACCCCATTTCCTTAGGATATACAAAGCCATTGCACAAAAAGCAGACTCATGCACCAGCACTGTCTGCTCCAGAGGACAACAGACCTGCATCCTCCATAAAAAGCTGGTCCACTGTATCCTCTGGGTTAAAACCGAGTCATTTTGGAGCTTCAATAGATCAAGCTTACGATAACAGAAGCATCAAGTTTATCAGGGCAAGTGCAAAAGGGCCTGTATGAAAAACCCCACACCCCTACAGGTTTTCAAACTCAGGAAGTATCTAATCAGCTGAGCTAGCAGGAGGACTACGAAGAACTAAGCAGGGATTTGTCCTTGATCCTCCAGCACTTCGGGGCCTGACCTGAGACTATGCACTCTTGGAGTATTACTTCACAGACTACACCAGCACATAAAGGTAAGCCAGGGTTATACTACCTGGTAAAGCACGTGGAAGGTAAGTCAGCCTCTGTCCCGTGTGCCTGTCACCCTGCAGGCCCTCATCAGGACACCTGTGCTCACAGCCTCGCTGAAAACTCCCGGCTACGTATGGCCTTTGGTTTAAACAGTTTGGACAAGTGCCTGTGCTTAAAATACACTTTAGATGTAGCTTTACTGACCATCTGCCACAGGTTAATCTCACCCCTGAGGAATTACATGTAATTTGCTCTGGAATTACATGGTACTTACTCTCCAAAATCCTCTCTACTATTTTATCTGTTTATAGTAAATACAGTAAATTTAGTAAGGTATTCTTTGAATGTCCGTGGTTCCACACCACCGCACAGACCAAACTGACCATTCTATTAGTATTTGGCATTAATCCTAAAACGGAGATTAATAACAGACATTCACAATGTATTTAACACTGAATTTACCTTTTTGTAAAATGGTTGGTCTCCAATTGCCCTTGTTTTCAGAAATTCTTCACTGTTAAACACTCTGTGTTCATAATTTAGATGATCTTTTACCTCCCTGGAGACAGAAATAAATAGATTAATGTGCTTGGAGATCCAGAAGTGAGCTGTACTTTTGCAGTAGCAGCAGCCCACTGGTACTACTAGGAATATGCTGCAGCATCAGAAGGCAAAATAGAAAAATGCTGCAGTTTCAAAAGGCAAACTTGGTTTTAATGAGCAAGTGTGAGCTACTGAATCATAGAAAAAGAATGAAAACTATAATGAGAATTAAGACAGGCCACCTGCTGCCACTGCCATTTCAAACCAGAAATTCACTCAGAGTCTGTGGGATCAATTTCAGTAAACCACAGAGGTGAATCTACATATTTAAGTCAGGACTTTGGCTCCAGTCCTGGAATTACATTTACATACACAGTTCCTGAATCACATATAATCCATCTAGAGCACTAAAAGGACAAGCACACCCATCCACAGAGGCAATTTAGAGCTGTGCTCTGACCTCATGCTGTCCCATCATATTGCATCTGTAACATGCACGTGAAATATTACAGATAATGTAAATTTTTGCTGCGCTCAAACTCTGCTCGTAAAGGCAGCAATTACTGACAATTGTGTTAAACTAGAGACAGAACTACTGAAATAAAAGAAAAACTGAGATAGGGAACCAATGCATATCTCAGTACATGCATGGTCACAGGAGGCAGCAGAGCCCCTATACTATCCCTGGAAAATCAGACGTCAGTGGTAACTTCTGTGCCCTAAAGCTAAGCCAGAAAAACTTGTTTCAGGAACAGAAAGTGGGAGTTTTGCACAAAAAAGCTGTCCTTTGAACAGAAGTCTGTAAAAAACGATAAATTATTTAAGACATGTGCAAGTGGCTAAAACCAGGGCTCTTCTATTATTATGCCTTATTTCATCTACTCATGCTGGGTATTGAGGAATAAGAAATTCCCATGAAAAAACATGAATGAAGAAAATAGTGAGCTAAAATTTGAATGGAAGCACAAAAGGGGAATCTCGTACCCATGCAGAGAGCTGACGGGTCTACACATTATCTTTCATAGATGAGTGATAAAAATCATTAACAGTTTATCAAGCAATAAGGGTTCAGAAAAAAGATGGTTAGCAGAAGTTAGCAGAATTCTATAAAATTGTACATAATTTGGTATTGTTTGCTTTAAACATGGAACCTCCACGCACACAGAAATACTACAGTGCTTCACTGAAGACAGTAACAACTGGCAGCACAATTGCATCAGAGATTCACTTTCCTTCGATCCTGGACGCTGGTAGATAGAGCATTAGAAGACAGAAGAAACAAGGCTGAAAAAAAGAACAAAGACAGTTTGAAGAAAAGGAGAAAGAAAGCAAGAAAGGAAACAACCCCATTGCAAAACACCTCTTACAGAGCAAAGCATCTGTTCATTTTTTAATGCCAAGCATTTAGTCTGTTAAAGAGTTCAAGCCTTTAGCAGCAAAATGCATTTCTCCTCGTCTTTATCTGGAACATACTATTACCGAACTCTGATAGCCACCAAATCCCACAGTGGCAGCACACCAGGTTGTAAACGCAGTTCAGTTTCCACACCCAGCTAGTTGTAAAGTCTGTTCTGTCCTCCACCCCCAGCAGCTACTGCCCTTCTGGAGGGCCCAGCCACCCGTATGTAAACTCGCAAAGCTGATCCAAGAAAAGCGAGCAAGTTAACCGAGACCTGGTATTTGGCTTGAGAAATGAACCCAGCACCTTCTGAAAGTGTCAGGGAACGTTCACGTGAGCAATTCAGTAGCTGGTAGAAAGCGAGCACCATTTCCAGCAAGAGGCAGCAAGAAATAGCTGGGGATGCTTATTGCACAGCTATTTGCAGACCTCTGTCCCGACAACTGAAATCTTCAGAAATGCCAGGTAGGCAGATTTGTTTTCATGGTCAAGTATATTAGTATTTATGTAAAAAGAAATGAAGCTTAGGCAGACCAGCCACCCATCCATGTGCTTTACGTTTTTGTACAAATCACCAGCACGCTTCCATTCCCACCCCAAATACAAGCAAATAATAGCAGGATTTACAACCCATACTGATAAGATTTACAACCAGTACCAGAATGACATCATAAAGCCACTGCGGGAATCAACATGAGGTTAGATTAAGAACAAGGAAAATTTGCACTTTTTTCTAGAGAAAAAAGGAAAAAAAAAAAACCAAAGCCTACTCCACACCACTATCAAAATGTCAGTCTCAAGCACACCCAAAATCCAGCATTTCTTGTGCCAACACTGTGTCTTTGAGCTTAACCAGCTCCTCTCCCTCCTTCATTCTCATGTGGTTGCACTCTCCAGATGCCCAAAAGGAGGTTGTAGAGAGGTAGGGGCTGGTCTCTTCTCCCAAGTGACAAGCGATAGGGCAAGAGGAAACGGCCTCAAGTTGCACCAGGGGAGATCTAGGTTGGATATTAGGAAAAGTTCCTTTACAGAAAGGGTTGTGAAGATTTGGAACTGGCTGCCCAGCGAGCTGGTGGAGTCCCCATGCCTGGAGGTATTTAAAAGTCATGTTGATGTGGTGCTGAGGGACATGGTTCAGTGGTGACCTGGCAGTGCTGGGTGAATGGTTGGACTCAATAATATTAAAGGCCTCTTTTAACCGAAATGATTCGGTTATACCTCATCCATTCTCAGCATTTGTTCTGTTAGCCAAAACACACCCAGGTGTTCTGACCTCCCCATCCTGCTTTCAGCTCTCCTACCTTGACTTGGTTTGAATTAATTTTCCTCTAACAAGAATGACCAAGACTGTGTCCAGTTACAAATTTATTTTCCTACTGGGCCTTAAGCTTTTCGTAATTATGCAGTATGAGGACTGCACTTCTCTTCCTGGAACCTTCATACAAAAGACATAAAACCGTTCTGATGTTGGACTTCTATCTAAGATGTTCTAGCAATGTATATCTACCCAAATACATTAATTATTGATATCCCAACAGGTTATCAGGACCTCCTTCTCATACTCCCTCACAGAACTTAAGACATTTACAAAATATCTATGAAGTGGAACAAAATAAGAGTATTTTCAGTGACAGTGGACATGTCTTACTCAGTATCATAAGCTCTCATAATAAGAAATACTATATCCACTCACCTGAAAATATTAACAATTAGCTGCAAAGTCATTTGCTGAACTTCGGTATTCAGTTTCTGTTGCCAAGCCCTTCTATGCATTTGGAGTTGACCAAGATCTGTGCTGGCTCGAAGATGGCAGAGCTCTAGATCATAATGCAGCTGAAGACACTCCAGTCTACACAGACAAGAAAATGACCAAGTTACGTCCTGACGCCAGTGGCTTTTTTTATACCTTTTAAAGAAAATGTCATTTAGGCCTCACACATCTCACAGCTAGAGCAAGTACAAGAGTGAGTTGCAAGTGTTGACAAGTCAACACGATTCCTGAAGTCCTACTGGTACACTGCGATTTACACGTTCTCAGTCTTAACAGTAATGTTCAGAGAATAAACTGTATCAGTAATAAAAAAAGAAACAAGCATTCTGGGTGCTGCAAAAGAGTGTGGCTATGATTATGACTGCTGAAAGCTACCTGTGTATTAGTTCATTGAAATTGTCAATTTCTCCTTATCAAATACGGTGGGTTCTATATGAATGAGATAATATAATAATAAATGTTACAAAATGAATTTTGGAAGAGGGTCAAGCATGGTTTATGCACAACTACAAATATAATTTCAACATCTTTTCACCTTTTTATGAAAGTTTCTGCTGCTTGTGCTGGAACATCTGGAATTTCAGGTTTCTCTTCAGCCATTTTCGAATGCGTAATATCTCCATTATCTATATTAATTAGAATTAAGTCTTCAGTTTCCTTTTAACAACAGAAAATAGAAGGACTGTAAGTATGCTTACACTGCAAAAACATCTACTACTACTTTACATAGGCCTCAGGCAATGAATTATTTCAGCAAAAAGACAAATGAGAAAACAATTGACTTTTTTCCCCTCCCAACTCGAGGACCATATGGATAATTAAACAATTACTTTCAAGAAAAATAAATGTCATTAAATTAATAGATATTAGTCTCCATACACAACCACTTGGTAATGTAATGTGCTCTTCATACAGTATTAAATTAATACCGGATCTCTAATCTCATCTTTGAAAAGGCAGATGACAATACGTACAAAACCACGTACCAATACACAAAGCAGCTCCCTCAAAGCTAAGTCACAGCCATTCACTCCTGCCCTTACCCTGGGGGGTGACTGGGAGAGGAATGTTTAGACATTAGAGTCTCAAACAAGGAAAGACAAAGTCACATGGAGAGAAACTCCTTGCTGATCTCTCAGTTTGCCATTTTAATAACCTCAAAGATCCTACTATAACACAGTACATACAAACAAACAGAAAATGGTTTAAATGATGAAGAAAAGTGTGCTTTCTAATCTGTACTTATTTCTGATAGTGACATCACCTAACTGCTAAAAATTATCTACTCATCCTAACTTAATTCTTTCCTCATTTTGGACTTGACTAGATGGCCCAGTTTCACCTTGTCTTACAATCAGATGGATTAATCTAGTAGAAACTTAGAGAATTTTTCTGTGTTTGGTTTCAAACACTCACAGAAAATCTGTGCGATACCCTCAAAAACTTATATTCACATTAGCCCTGCCCTGCAAAGCTGAGCTCTTCTTCAATCTTTTTGGGTAACCAAGATTAATGTTACCCATTAAAAGAGGCTTAGCTAAATAAGAAGACAAAAAAGCCTTCAGAAAAATGGTGAGATTATATTCTTTATATTGCTTTTTCTTTCTTATTTTATTAAATACTTAATTCCACCACGGGGAACAGCAGCATCATTAAGAGTATTTTCAAGTACGTGCTCAATTCTTCACGCCTGGAAAAGGCACCTAATTTATCCCACACAACTCTGAGCAAAAAATAACCTCGATGATCTGAAGGGAAACTACTTCTACTATACAAATGACATACAGGTAGAATTTTTCCTTAAATGAAACTTGCACTCACAAAAATCATGATGTTATTGTGTATATGTGTTCAACAGTAAGGTTTTTCCAATAAGCCAGTGGTCACGAGCGTGGCTCCATTATTTTTAATTTCTTCACTTCTCACACATCTAAATAGCAAAAGCAAGTTTCTAAACGCAAGGGGATAAATGGACTGAAAGTTGTAATAGTCTAAAACATACCGTGCTAACTTCTTCAAAATGGTCAGTGTGACATCCCATAAGAAAAGACGTTGGGGCCATTACAAAATCCAGCATTTGACGAGACAGAATAGGCACAAAAGTGTGTTGCCACTGAAGAGGATGAAGGTACAACATAAAGCATTCAGCAACGAGTGTCAGCAGAGCCCAGTCGGAAGAGAAGAAAACTATTCTCTGCTCAGTCAAAATACAGGTCATGATCTGGAAAAACCAAAATGCTAAATGTTTACAAAGAACACGTACAAGATACCCACGAATATTTCACCTACTTGCAAAACTTGGCCTCACAAGACATCTCAGCCAAACACCTCTTCAAGACTGCAGCTAGTTACGTTCCTTCTAGTGCCATTGGAGAGTTTCATTCACAACGTGCACGTGCAGGCAGAAGCCCCCATGGGTGGAAGAACAGGCATGTCCACCAAATAAATACTTTAAGGACGGAGGAGGTTTACAGGCATCACCAGAAGGCGGCCTCCAACCTGCTCATTTTAGAGGAGGCAGCACCAATAGTACGGATGACTTTGAGCAACCTAATTTAACTTCGCAAGTGGCCTCTGAGCAGTGAATTGGATCAGGAAACCTACAAAGGGTGCTCCGAACCAAAATTATTGTACGATTCCATGAAGCGCTAAAAAAAATACTTTGCAAACAGCTCTTTTCTTGCCTTTCTACACCATTTTCACTTTATTTATATGAGTGCCAACTGCTCCCAATCCATCCTGCAGGTCCCTCTCTTACACATGAGAAACATTCTTATGAATCATGTAAAAATGTCTTTTATGAGAATTCAAAATAAAATCTGTCAATCAGGTTGGGCACTTATATTTTAAAATACACGATTTAGAAATTTAGCACCTATTGCTAAATCAGAGGTGAAATAAATCCAATATGCCTTAATCTAATCTGGTCTATAAGTATCAAAACATCTTACTGGAAAGTGTATTTTAGGGTGCCGTATCTCCAACAGGCAGAACTAACACTATTCTGAATTCCTGGGTTCACAACGTTTCTTGGGTAATTAAACATCTTTATTTTTTCTGAACCACCGATTACCAGTACTGTCAATCTCTTACACATTTTACAGTATTGGTTAGTTTTACCTGCAGCACCTGCTCTGGCTTGAAACACAGCAATGGAAGATGAAGATCCAAGTCAATAATTGGACTGTCTGGATCCTCTCGTGAAGGAATTATTATTTGAAGAGGCTTCATATTAAACACCTGTAATAACAGATGTTTTCCATTTACTTCCGAATGAAAATGCTCCCACACCACATTTAATTCAAGATTTTAGTTCCAACTACAAAATACTAACATTAATTGACAGCAAGAGGACAGATATTTGCATGCTGCAGAAAACTGAAATAGAAAGAGAGGGAAATATTAAACAACATAATAACTAGTTTGAAAGATTAACATAGACTTTGTCTCCTTTCATTCTCATAGGTTGTTTAGCCAATAAAACTTTTAAAATATTTATATTTTCTAACAGAATTAAACTCGCTTTGTAATAAGCATAATAAAATAATGGAATTTATATTTGTAGATACAACCGGGAAATCAAAAGTGTTGATAAAATTCATACAGGAAATAGAAAAAATATGAGCAAAGTAACTGAACGTAGGTGCTCATGTTAAGAAGACAAAGCAAGCCAAAACAAATGAGTTCTTTCAGCGTTTCAAATACTCCAGCTCAAATCTGTGGGGGCCAGATCCTGCACACGCTGCATTATTTCAGCACTGAGCAGCTGGTTTAGCCCACCATTCAGACAATTTTCCAGCTATGCTATTTTTTCGTCTGCTCCTAACACCTCATCACAGGGCCAAGGAAAGCAGCTATGGAGAACTCCATGGCCAAAGTGCTGCTTCCCTGGAAGCCATTTCAGTAGCCAAAAGAAGAACATGCTGAATCACTGCCTCAGCGAACATCGAGCTTGGCTTAGGAAGGGTTATAATGAAGAAAACATAGTCCACATATTCCAGCTCCTGCACTGAACACAAATGTTTATGTGAGTTTCTCCTCTCAGTAGGTCTTAGCCAATTAGGCAACAGCCAATCCAGAACATTTAATTCACTAATGCTGTTCTGCTTCCCCAGAGTCGTTCAGACACAAGAAAAGAACAAGTCCAGAGCTATACATGTTGTTCCAGCAACTGATTTCCTTGGCCCCAATTCTCTCACAGCAACTGCACTAGTTCCGAGTCACACCACTGCTTGTCCACACGTGACACAATCAGGGTGACAGCCACGAGCATGTCTTGGTATCGGACACAAGACGGGGAACTCTCACGCTTTGGTTGAGTGACAGCTGATGATTTACTGGAGTTTATACACGTGTCTTCAATGAGACGGCAATGCCATGCTGCTCCGGTGAAATGTCAGCTTCCAGTTTTACAGAGTAGCTACAGACTGGAGCTTCCAGCCACGTGCAGTAGAGATTACGTGGGCTGCCCCTCTAGAAACCAAAAGGTAGATGATGCTCTCCCCAGACCTATCCAGGCATTGTTTCAGACATTAAATAGTCGGCATGAGCCAAATCCTTCCCAGGATTAACAGCATGACCAACTGGTATGCCAGGGCTCAGCCCGCACCCTGGTCACACTGTTATTTCATGTGCTAGTATTGCACAGCCTTATTTTCAAAGCACTGGTATTGACATCAGTTTTATATCAGCAAGTACAATCTCTGACCTGACAATGAAGAATGTCCCCCAGTTTATGTTAAACAATATCTTGGTGCTTTGAAACAGATAATGTTACAGTAATTATGAAATTCAGCATCAGTAATTACCAAGTGAAGTGGTCCTGGTGGCGGGCTGGGGATTAAAAATAACTTTGCTGCAAATTCTTTTATGTGCTCCTCAACATCTAAATCCTTGAAAGGTCGCAGTTGCACTAATAGGCTGAAATTAAATTTCAGAAAATTACTCATAAATAGTAACACGTAAACAGAATAAAAGCCTTATTGCTGATAACCTAAAATGAAAAAAAAAAGTTATTAGGAGCAATGGAGCTATTATTCCAGCTAATTAATTTCTAATGAATTAGATACTTCAGTGGCACCATTTAATTTTAATGATGCTGCTGTGTTAGAAGCAGGGTTTTCTTAACTTCCATGCATAAAATACTGCTGCATCACATCTATCAGAAGATGCAGACAGCACACAAAGTCTCATGACGGCAAAGAAAACCTAGAGCTCAGACACAGCTAAAGGAAGGGACTTAGAGAAATTGCTCGAGTAACACAACACCCACAGCTGCAACATAGTGCCAGGTACTTTCTCCCACCCCAAGCCTCAAACATCAGCTCTGGGATGGAAAACAGCATCAGAGAAAAAGAACAAATACAGCTGTGCAAACCTGCCACGTGTTTCTGGTGTAGAACTGTATTACCCAGGCTGTGGCAAAGCCACAAACGTCAGGCGGTTTATTTTTGTAAGCCAGATCAATTCACGGACATTTAAACATAACAGTTTGCGGCCTAAACAGTGTTTCTGAAATGTAATGATTAACAAGGTAGACGTTTGTAGTCAGAAAGGGCATTTTGTTCAATATAAGATTCATGTGAATGTTTATAGCAAAAAAACAAAAACAAACAAACAACAACCAACACCCAAACCTTTACAAAATCAGAAATTTAAGCCTGCAAACCTATATATATATAAACTAGGGTCTTAATATGGTTATATTCTCTCTTGAGGTTTTATTTCAGCTAGCAGTTCTATGGTTGTCTGTAGAAGAACAATTGCTCTTCAGGAAGAAAGTGGTCTAGAAAGCAACTTAATAGGTCAAGAGATCTACTAGGATCCAGGACATCATATTTGTGTATAGCATTTATATTACTGAATAAAAATATTCTGTCATGTATTACTGAGCTTTTAATTGAATTAATGAGACATTTAAGTTCACTAAATTCATGTTTGGAAACTGCCCTGGGCTGAGTACTAGGCTGTCACACAGACCCCGAAAAGCCAACAGGTACTGAAGGGCACACAGGAGGCAGGGGGAGGGGAAATTAAGAATTATCAAAGAGAACCAGACAGCAGAGTCATCAGTTTGAACAAATACGCTGTGGCACTCAGTAACGCCTTAGATGCGCCCTAACAGCACAGGTAGGCCTGCTTTGGGTTTGGTTTGTTTTTTGAGACAAAATGAACATATCAACACATCCAATAAATGTTCTAACAGGAACAACCTGACCCCGGTGCTGAAACAGCAGCAGATGCACCACAAGGACGATAAGAGCCCCCTAATCAGTGCGCTGGGCCCATTAACGCCACAGAACAGCAGCTGACAGCTTTGCACTGCGAACGCCTGCTGAAGTAAATGAAGTAATCTCTGAAACATTAAAGCAGAGGGCTAAGGAGTTTATGAACATTCCACTACCTCTACTAAGTGTCCACAGACAGGTGTTTCAGAAAGCAAGACCATCTAAGAATAGGCCCTTTGTACCACCTCAGTGCTGTCAGCTATTTGCACTTCCACCTTTCCTCACGGCAGCTGAAAGGACCAGCACACCAGCTGGCAGATTTACTGTTTGAATGGAGCCTATTCATCCATCCCGGACAGGAGTTCATCCAGAAGGGGACCAGTGCCAGGAATATTTCACTGTTCATGTAGTGTAACAGATCAAGCTAAAACTACCTGTGCAAGGTGCCAAAACCTCTCCATTTAAAACTGCACCTTTTCAAATAATGATGCCAAATAATCCAGGAGCTACAGTATTGTGAAATGGTCTAGATGCTTGAGGTGGACACACTCCCTTCAAACTGTCCCAGATTTCAAAGCGCTGTAATACATGAATCAGGTATAGAATTGATTGCACAGAATATGAAGATCTTCGCTACTATAATGGAAGATTGCAAATTCCCCTTCAGTTGAAAGCATCTACATGGGTTTACGGTTCAACATTGCTGTTGTACTTGTTTGGCCTCAGTTTTCTACTACAGTCTGCTATCTGAAAGTTTAGGAACTGGGGTTTTATCTGGGAATGCTTAAGATGATAAACTACCTTTGAGAACTGTTCTGAATGAAAATGAGTATCACCCCTCATATAAGCAATCCTGTGCACTGCAGGTCCTGGAGAAAACAAGATATGCAGAGCAGAATCTGGGAAGAAAAATCAAGTTTTTTATGGCAAAAAGGTCCCGAATGGAAGCAGAACCCCTTCAGATGCTACTTCAACGTCAGGCCTTCATTAGCAGTAACAAATAGCATTTTTCACTAGCTTGCAAGAGGGAAGGGCTACACACTAGAAATAGGTAGTTTGAAGTCCACCAGCAACTGTTTTTAAATCCCCAACCTCACAGAATGATTAATCAGTTAAAGCATCCTGCAAAACACCACTGAGCGCACCAAGAATACGAGGGTGCTGTTGTATGTGTTCCTATGTGTTCAGTAGACTAGGCACTACTGCTCGAGTACACCTGGTCAACAAAAATATTTCATTAGATCTTTAACCTACTGGCTGCCTGACTACAGCTAAGGCATCCCAAATGACAAGAACTCCCTTTCTGGTTTACACGAAAACTATGGTAATGGTTTGTAATTCACAAAAAGCTGAAACATCCCCAGCTGTACTGGGCACTACATAAAAAATACCTCTCAGAGGTTTGTAGTGTAATTGTTTACAGTCCATTCAGAACAGCCACACACCCCAGCAGCTGTTTCATGTCACATGGAAAAAATTCAGTAACACAACCAAAACAAGGAAAATGTACCTCTCCAGCCCTTCCTTTCCTCCCACTCAACTATACTCTGGCACAGTAAAATACCTTTCCCTAAAAAAAAAAAATGGGAGGGCAGACATTCTGAAATTATCTACCGAACAGTATCATGGAAAACATGTAGTGATTGTGAGATTAAAAAAAAAATAAACAGAAGAAAATCTCATGGAAACTTAACCTGAGTTTCCAGTACAGAGGGAAATGCCAGCACCAAATGCAGCTTTGCCACTTGCATTCCCCCTCTCCTGCCAGTTACACACATTTGATCTTACATCCAGATGCAGCAGCAAAAAGGAAAGA
>NW_010397124.1:62778-72561 GCF_000710305.1 Buceros rhinoceros silvestris
GGTGTAACTGCATGACAGAATCCCCTGTTAAATCACCAGGGCAACACACACCAAGGCGGAAGGACACTGCCCCTAATGAACTCCCCTACAATATTCACATATTTACAGATCACTGAAAGCTTAGCAGGTTCCTGATAAATCTGAACTCCCCTTAGAAACCAGTACAGACTCAGCTTAAAGGGAAAAGCCATCCATAGTAGTTAGCTTGGACGTTAATGCTTTAACTAAGTGCAAAAACCTACCAAGGCAGAGATGTTTAATTGTCATGTTTAAACTACCCACTCAGAGGCAGAAGCTTGCACCACAAGAGAGTTAACTCCACTGGCTCCTGTCTGCTCTAAACAGGAGAGACTTAAAAACATTGCTCTGATCCCCTGGAATTTTCCATGGTTTTCCTGAACATTTCCTGCTTCTCCCTTAGTGAGCTCTTTAAAAACCTGTCTGCAAACTGACTGTTTCTTCCAGCCCAGAGATGGCTCACTTCAAAGAAGAAATTACTCATTTATGAATACATTACATAAACCACTGATGAACACCACAACTGTAAAGCTGAATCTATACTATTTTCCACCCAGAGGAAAGCCAGTGTGCCATAAGCTCCCGTACAGGTTGAGATCAGTGTGAGAGAAGCATGAACCCTATTACACAGACCGGATATGAACAGTAACGCACCACAGGTCAGCACAGAGCCGTAACAGTCACACAGACAATTAGCATTTGCTTGGGGCCATGAAAAGGCGGCAGTGAATCAGCTCCTGCAAAACCAACTGATGTAAGCGACTTAAATGTAAGGAGTGGAAAAGTGATCAGGGCAGGAAAGGAGAAAGGAAAACAAGTGCTTCATTTTACTGATTCTCTCGCACTAGCCTGTGAACACCTAGTAACTACCTTGTCCAATTGAAACCTCTCCACTCCACTAGTGCTTTGAAAATGACACAGCACAGGTAGCATGAACAACATCAGTGGTGTGTTCGCTCATACTGAAGGGCTGTGTCCTGGTTTGAGCTAGAACAGAGCTCGTTCTGTTCAGAGATTTCCCTTCCCAGCTCCGTCTCTGCTCGGTGACAGCTCTGTCTGAAGTTCACGGTGTGTTTGTGCAGACAGTGGCTGCTCCCAGCAGTGACAGCGCTGGCTGGTCACGGTCACGGCCAGGGGCTGGGGTGCAGAAAGGCTCTGGCTTGTACCTGCTGCTGTGCAGACCAAGGTCACTGCTGACCCCTGTGTCCCACGGTGGTGAACCCTGTGTCCCACGGTGGGGTCAGTAAGGGAGAGGCTGCAGCTGTGGGGAGGAGCGGCCAGGACAGGTGACCCCACACTGACCAACCAGGGGTTCCATCCCATAGACGTCATATCCGGCGTAAAGCTGAGGCGTCACAAGGGTCAAGCTCTCTTCTCCAATGGCCGGTGTCTGAGGAGGACTCTGTCCATTCTGCCTTCAATCCCAATTCATGCATTCCTGAATCCAGTTCCTGAATACAGTTCCAGAATCCAGTTCCTGAATCTGGTTCCCAGCCCAGTCTGGGCTTTCCCCAGTGTCTGCCCACAGCATCAGTGGTGATGGTGCATGGGCTGCCATCAGGGGGTTGGGTTCTGTATTGGTTTTGTATATATTTCCTTTTATTGTTATTACTTTCATTACAGCAGTTTTAGTTCTCCTTTCCAGTCCATCGGTCCCTCTCCCTTATTCCCCTTCTCTTCCGCTTTGGGAAGGGAGAGGGGTTCATAGAGAGCAGCCATCATTCGTCTGGTGGCCGTCCCCGCCCTAACCCATGACAGGCTGCCAGAGTGATTCACTTCTGGTATCTCAGCTTTTTTGGAGGCTGAACTGCCCAAGACGAAGGCACTGCTTCATTCCTCCAGCGACCAAACCAGTAAAAGCCAGTGCTTCAACCAGATCCAAGCTCACAGCATTGGGAAGAAGAGGTGCATGGGGTCGGGAAATGAGCGCTCCAGCATCATCCTCATACGGAGTCAGGTGAGGGGATAGTGATGCACCTCAGCTACGACCCAGCAAGCACACCCTTGCTTGCTCACCTGCTCAGCATACCAACCCCTGGCAGAACAGAATGGAAGACTCAAGTTCCGTCCTAAAAGCCTAACATCCTTCAACTCAATCTGAGAAGCAAAGATCTGCAAAAGGAAAACACCGGACTTCAAATTTGACTCTAGAAAGCTGGACTGGAATTTAGTGAAAAAGAACCTTTTCTACCTTTGGACTACATGACTGCAAGTGAAGATTAGTGACCAGCAGATCAAGGCAGGTCATTCTCCCCCTCTTCTCCACTCTCATGAGACCCCACCTGGGGTTCTGCATCCAGCTCTGCAGGTCTCAAGGAGGAGATGAATCTGTTTAAGCAGGTCTAGAGTGGGCCACAGAAATAACAGGGTGAAACAGCTCTCCTGTGAGGACAGGCTAAAAGAGTGGGGGATGTTCAGCCTCGAGAAGGCCCTGGGGAGACCTTATTGCGACCTTCCAGTAAAGGGAGCCTATGAGAAAGCTGGAGAGGATATTTTACAAGGTCATGTAGTGATAGGACAGGGAATAAAGGCTTCAAACTGAGACAGTGAACAGGCTGCCCAGAGAAGTTGTGGATGTCCTATCACTGGCAGTGTTCAAGGCCAGGTTGGATGAGGCTTTGAGCAACCTGGTGTACTGAAAGGTGTCGCTACCCATGGCAGGGGGTTGGAACTAGATGATCTTTAGGGTCCCTTCCAACCCAAACCATTCTATGATTACCCAGTAATGTTCAATGAACAGGGACAGGCTCCCTGATGCGAGGATTTTTTAATCCACTTCAGAATGGAAGCACATAGATTTTAACAATAAAGCAACACACAACTTTAAAATAAGTTAAATTACTAAATAACAAGACAGACCCATGTTCACTTACCTTTTAACTCATCTACACTGTGGAGTATTTGAGCATTTCTAGCCAAGGAAGTACTCCATTTCTAAGATTTTCTCTCCTAGTTCTACGACAGCCAAGTAACCACCGCACTCCCGCAAATGACTTGGATTATTTAATTAAATAACAAAGTGTCATTAACTGCTTATCAATATGTATTTCTTCTTATGACATTTATTTGGTGCCTTATAAAGAGGCTTTTGTGCTTTCAAACTTATTTTCACCAGCATAGCAAAGTTACAATGAACCCTTTTCCAAAAAAAAAAAAAAAAAAAAAAAAAAAAAAAAAAAAAAAAAAAAAAAAAAAAAAAAAAAAAAAAACCAAAATCTTTGAGAAATCTGTTCCCTGCAAATCATATTTTCTAGACTTACCGAAAACCTCAAAGAAAACAAAGACAACATTGAAATTACCTTCCCTGTTATTTAGAACCTGCGCTTACTGTCTGGGTAACACTCACATTACATGTCTTGCTTTCCTCTCTGAGGCAGCTATTCTGACCACATCATGCAAACTCATGTACTAAAACCTGCAGCTCTTTCCAGGAGAAACACAGAGGACAGTGAGTCTTACCAAGAGAGACAATCCTTGAGGGCATTAAAATATGGGTATCTGGATATAACACAAATAGCGAAGGGTACGAAACAGGCAGGCATCTTCCCACTCTGGGCCGATTCCCAATGGGCCTGCCTGTTCGAGGAAATGCAGCCATCCTGCAAGAAAACTACGGATTAATGTGTTTATGTTAATCATGAATTTATGGCTGATATTTCCTTGAGAACCTAGAGATATGATACCCAATTCCCTCTAAATTTCAAGGGGATTTGGATGTCTTTCCCTCAAGTTCTCAGAAAATTGTCAGCCTACAAGACTTCATACATAATAAAAAGAATTTCAGCGCAAAAGGTATTTAGAAAGAACACTGGGTACAATCTTCACTAAAAAAAGAAGTCCAAGGGACAAACTCTGCTCCTAAATATCCAAAGCTCCTAACTGAAATCCACGAGTTTTTCCTAATGCAATGCTGTTCCAATGTACTTAATTCACAATAGCAATATAAAGTACGATTTGCTCTGTATTCTCACTAACATAAAAACATATCTGTAACTAATTCCAAAAATTAAACCTAACATTGTTCTCAAAGTGTTTTATTTTATATCTTTTAATATGTTTTAATAAAAGCATGAGGGAAATAACATACTTGCACAGGCTGGTAGTATTGTGCAACAACACCGTACGTTCTGTTGCCGCAGACATCTGTGAAGACCAGGAAATGAATGTGATCCTCTTTTGATTCAGAAGTTACATAAAGTCCTCCTGCAATGAAGGCAGAAAACTATTTTTTAACTACATATTTAACTACAGCTGCTTGAAAAGCGATTTATGACAAATACTGCACATTTCTATTTAATTTCAAGAGAAATGTCTCATTTTAAGGGATTAAAATGCACATACACAGTCCATTTGTTCCAAGGGTTGTTACAAAGGCTGTAAACCTGCATATTACTGAAGAAGCAAAATTATTGTACCATTATTCTGCATTTTAAGTGGCAAAATACATTCAGTGGCTTTTATCAACTTTTTTTTCTTTCAAGATATTTATAAGGTCTGCAATAGTAATGTGCATATTAAAATTTCTGCAGTTAAACAGGGGGGAAACAGTCACTACTTCAGGTATATCTTAATACCAAATGAGAAGTGAAAGAGTACTCAGTCATTTGGGGAGGGAAAAAAAAGCATTTTAAAAATGTGTGTGTGCACTTCACTCAAACCAAGAATCACCAGTACCAGCTAAAGCGACTTTCAGCTTCCCTCTCTTGCAGGTGGTGCAGCTACTACTGCTATAGATTCCTTTCACACAGCGCAGCCACACAGAGTAAGGGCAGCGCAGTCAGGTAAGACCTGCTTTCATCACCGACCTGCTCCATCAGACGCATTTTTTATACTGTGAAATATGAACGGAGAGAGAAGAAGATGATGATGATGATGATAATTTACTGTACTATGGGTCGACAAATACATATTAAAACAGTTCTCATGAAGAAGTGTGCAGCTGCTGTACCTGGGAAGCATAGCTGTGGCAATCCAATAAGATCAATGTCCTTTGGAACAGTAACATCTTCAGTGTCAGGCGCTTTCTGCTCCCCATTGAGACTCTTGACATTTTCAATCTTTGGTCTCTCTTTTTTCTTTCGGAAAGACCGGCGCTTACTTTTGTTCAAGTTATTACCAGCATTAATCACCTGAGTATCTTCTCTGCTGATAAATGGAGGCACGAATACAGAAAGAACTTCTGGATCAAGGGGAGGAAGACTCTTGGGTTTTCTTTGAGTGCCCTATAAAAAACAAGACAAAATAAAAATATATCCCCCAAGTCACTCATCCTGATAGGTTTTTAAACCATTTTTAGCCCTTTTTTCCCTCCACCCCTAAAATCAGGGGTTTAGAATACATTTTTTTTCTGCTTCCCAAAAAATTAACTTTTCCTTCTGATGTCTTGCTTCACTTATGTTAACACAAGGGGAATACTCCGGGCATTTTCAGTAGGCAAAGAATCATTCTTCATCATACAAAACGCGCCATATCAATATCATGCCTTTGGCATAAGAAAACTTACAAATATCAAATAGGGTATTTCCACCTTAGAAGTGCTGGGATATACTTAAGCTATACTTAAAATAAACACCGGTAGTAAGAGAAACCAAGCAATAAATAAATGAAAACAAAGAAAAACAGCTGAACATCCTAGATAAGTCTTTATTCAACTTCAGGAAAAGCTACATATTATCTCAGAATAATCTCTACAGAAAAAAAACAAAACAAAACAAAACCCCACACAAGCTTTCACAAGACAACTTTTAACTTTATCTGGCAATTACAAAAGTACAATTAGAAACGCCAATCTCTGTTACAATAAACACAATTTTAAGACACTGTGCAACATGAAGCCATGAAAATTTCTCCATATACCGATGACTAAGTGGAACAAGCATGTACGAAATCACATTTTTTTAGCAGGCAGCTTTGTGAATTACTACTGCACTGAAAGCTCTTGCTGCCTTGTGATGAAAACCAGCAGAGGTAGTGATAAGAGGAGATATCCTTGGACTTGGGAGCACTTTTTGTATTCTTGACCATATAGTAGAGACAAGGAGCTGCATTTTCTGGTCAAGAGGAAGGTCAAAACAGCAAGTAAAAGCTTGGTTTAGTCAACGGATATTTGGAAACAGGAAAGGCGAGCCTTGCTGTGGCTAAAAACATGCTTTGTTTTCAGCTTTTTGCTAACTGATTCGAAGACAGGTGAAGCACACACACTACTTTTACCCTCAGACATGTTGCACAAATATTAATTGTATTTCAGACATTCCTTGAGACCCAATGCTGGCCTCTCTCATCTTTTCCCTGTTTTTTAAAGTAGCTACAACATACAAACTCCTTCACTGAAGCCAATTTTGCACCACCCATGTTTTGGAACAGAAAGTCTCAGCGTATTTGATCTATTAAATGAGTCCACCAATAACCTTCTTCATGTCTGAGCATCACAGGAAAATGAGAAGGAACACTTACCGTCATGATGTATTAGTTACTGCATCTTACATTCTATAATAGCATTCTTGAAGGAAAGCAGTTCATAAAAATAAAGAGCACATAGAGTGTTCTTTTAGTGAACACCTAAGAGTCTGAACTAGAAGGAAGTGGAGTGGAAAAGATGAAAGTTCAAGTATGTATCCACTGGGACATTCAAAAGATGGCAGTGACTTTAAAAAGCACATTACAAACTGGGGTACTGAGTGCTAAAAACTTCAAGTTTTTATCCTGCTAAAAAGTTGAAGTGTCATCTTCCCCAGGTGGCAGCTGACATCCATTTTTAGTGAAGAAACTGGAAATGCAGATCGATCCTATGTGATCACTCTCAAAATAACATGCAGCTAAACATTTCAGAAGGAAATTAAGAATTAAGGCTCAGTCCTGAGGCTCTAATGCAAGAGAAACAAAGATCTACTCTAACAGTTGCAATCCTAACTTGGCAGATTCGCCCTGCAGAGGTTTCCATACAAACTTGCTTTGACAGGGCAATCCCTGACTTACACTGAAGGCAGCTCTGTGCTACAAAGTGCTGGATGGCAGCCAGAGGTTTGACAGACTCACAGTTGCACTGTGAGCTTCTAAAATGGCAGGTCCTTGATGTCTTGAACTACAACAGAGGCATTAAACACTTCTTTTCTCACAGAAGAGCACTGTCAGCACTGTCACTAACCCAGTGACTCAGTCATCAGCATTCAAGTCTGTTCATATGAACGTCTACGGCCAAAGTCATATTTTCTTACCCTTTCAGGTCAGGGATATTGAATAGGCAGCAACACGACAATATTCACTTGTTTCTACTATTCCTTGAACATTTTGTATTCTCTGCTTCTACGGTTACTTCTTCATTTTCAAATGCTTCTCTTCTGACACTTTAACTGTCAAGTGCCCTTGCATCATACCTAGCTTCTTATAAACACGAATGTAGTTTCTTTCCTGCAACTCTGCAAGATTCGAGAAGTCAGGGATTTTATTCCACCCCCATTTACTGATATACTGTAACAATGGTGCCATGTAGTACCCGGCCAAGAGAGATTTTTCACAATGACCACCCTATCTTAGACACAAACAAGAAGCAGTGCGTTGAAACCACCGACCTGAGCGTGACCTCAGCTATCTGGTCCTTCCTTGATCTCATTCTCCTCTTCCCGTCACTGAAGAAGTTAATTTCATTTTGAGTGTCATGGCTTCTTTAAGGAATAATTGGACAAGGAAAAGTATGAAGCCTTAGAAAAATTAGGTTGCAAGTGACCTCTGGAGGTTGCAGTGGAGCCCTTTGCTCAAAGCAATGATAACTTTGAAGTTAGATCAGGTTGCTCTGGGCCTCATCCAGTCAAGTTTCAGAAATCCCTCAGGAAGCAGATTCTTCCTGCCTTGTGCTCCAGCTCTCAAATAGCTTAACTCCTTCTGGTCTCACCCCCTTTTGTCAGCAGTTCCGCAGCATCAGGGTACCCAAATGTGGGACAGTATTCCAGATGTGGCCTCAAGAGAGTTGAGTAATAATAATAACAGTAATAATCTCTTCCCCTTGCCTGTGAGCCACAGTCCTCAGCCACGCAGGCCATTACACGTTACTTTTCTCCGCCACAAGCGCACACTGCTGACTAATGCTCAACTTCATGGAATCACAGACTGGTTTGGGTTGGAAGGGACCTTAAAGATCACCTAGTTCCAACCCCCTGCCATGGGCAAGGACACCTTCCACTAAATCAGGTTGCTCAAAGCCCCTTCCGACCTTTAACACTTCCAGGGATGGGGCATCCACAACCTCTCTAGGCACCTATTCCATTGTCTCACCACCTTCACAGTGAAAAACTTTTCCTTATACCTAATCTAAATCAACTCTCAGTTTAAAACCATTATCCAGTCCTGTCACTACATGCCCTTGTAAGAAGTCCCTCTCCACCCTTCTCGTAGACCACTTTAGGTAGTGCAAGGCTGCTACTTGATCACACTTCATTTCTTTTGCACAACTTGACACCCGGGGGGCATTTCGGAAGAAAGAAAAAAATCACTTTGGTGGTTATATCTGCATCAGCAGTGCCAGACACCACAACACAAACACTGTAAGAGACAAGATCTGTACCACTGACGGTGGTAGGTAGATACAGAAGCCAGTGATGGAGCCGATAGGAAGATCTGAGACATCTCGCAGACAGCTTCCACACCATACTTGCCACACGTACTTGCCCAGCTTTATAGCCAAAGATAACTTAGGGGAAAGAAGTCTTATCAAGCACCACCTTCCTTTCTGACGCTCCATTTTACACCCTGAGCAAAGAAACAATTCAAAACCTGTAGTGTGATCGGAATATCGGAATGGCTTCTATGTAGCCAATTTCTTATTTGTTGTACAACAGGTTTCTTGGAAGCACGAGATCAAACAGCACATTGGAATGAAAATTAAATTCCCCTTTTTTTAGGTTTACTTCTCACACAGATGCCAAAACACCAGACACGCTCCAATTTCAAAAGTCCGGTGGTGACATTTCTGGCACAACTATTTCCCCAATTTGAACGTCTACATGAACGAGATCCTGGAATTTGAACCTCTGCTTAGCTCATACCGCTTAAGAAGCTGACATCAGCAAAAGCTGTCTCCTGAGCAGCAACAGGTTTAACAAAGGCTCCTTTATCTAACGCTATTAGAGCGCGCACTCAAATTCAAGTTCAAGCAAGGCAACGGAGATCCGTGGGAGCACCTTGGCTTTTCAACACGTGCAGGCACCACAGCTACTCCCACAGCGGGGCGGCTCATGGGTGTCTAACAAAACCAGCAGCATATTTTAACAATGCAAAATCAGGAAGAGGACTGTAATTGTCAACTCACGCATGAAGTGGCTGCAGAAATAAACAAATTATAAACCACATATTCAAAGCAGAAACCAACCCGCCAACTTCTGCCGTATCCGAACTGCTCAGGTTATGCTAAATTCACACTACGCTCACAGGGATTTAGACCTCGTGGTGTCCTAAGGATACAAGTTTCCAGGTTTTATTCCCCTGTCTTCAGCTTTTATCTTCAGCGGAACTCGGGAAATGGGATATCACCCAGTAAAGGACATGCACTGCTCACATATTTTGCTGTTCCTGCTTATGTAAGGCTAACTGCACCCTTCAGCCAAGCTCAGACCTTTGAAAAAGTGCAATTTCTTAACACCACTACCAAACTCGCCCCGCTCTGGGATGATCGCCTGCTCTGTGAAGTTCTTCAGCTCTACCCCACGGTAACACCAACACGGCAACCCAGTCGCTTTAGTCAAGTCCGTACCGGGAGAGGCCGGGCCAAGGAGG
>NW_010397125.1:0-212 GCF_000710305.1 Buceros rhinoceros silvestris
AGTGCACTCAGTAAATTTGCAGATGACACCAGATTAGGCAGGTGCGTCCATGTGCTTTAAAATAGGGAGACTCTACAGAGGAGTCTGGACAGGCTGGATCACTGGACCAAGGCCAGTCGTGTGAGGTTCAAAAAGGGCAAGTGATGGGTCCTGCACTTGGGTCACAATAACCCCATGCAACACTACAGGCTTGGGGAAGAGGGGCTGGGAAG
>NW_010397125.1:365-13286 GCF_000710305.1 Buceros rhinoceros silvestris
AGACCTGGGGGTGTTGGTTGACAGCTGACCGAATACGAGCCAGCAGTGTGCCCAGGTGGCCAAGAAGGCCAACAGCATCCTGGCTTGTATCAGCACTAGTGTGGCCAGAAGGAGCAGGGAAGTGATTGTCCCCCTGCACTCGGCACTGGTGAGGCCACACCTTGAGTATTGTGTTCAGTTTTGTGTCTCTCACTACAAGAAGGACATTGAGGTGCTGGAGCATGTCCAGAGAAGGACAACGAAGCTGGTGAAGGGTCTAGAGAACAAGTCATATGAGGAACAGCTGAGGGAATTGAGGTTGTTTAGCCTGGAGAAAAGAAGGCTGAGGGGAGACCTTAATGCTCTCTACAAGTACCTTAAATGAGGTTGTGGTGAGCTGGGGTTCAGTCTCTTCTCCCAATTAACAAATGATAGGACAAGAGGAAATGGCCTGAAGTTGCACCAGGGAAGGTTTAGGCTGGACATTAGGAAAAATTTCTTTACAGAAAGTAGCTTTAGTATCAGGCTTATGACTGTTAGCATCAATCTGCTTAATATTTAAAATTCATGTTTAGTTAATTTCATGTGATTTTTTTTTATAGCCCTCACACTGTTTATAACATATCTCTTCAAGCAATTACAGGTTTTTTCTTTTGTTTTGTAAATTTTCTTTCAAAATACAAAATTCCTTTAGAAAGAACTTGTTCGGGGCAGAAACGTTCTCTCTGCCTTTCCATTTCTGACCTTACTTTTATGTCAGAACACTGAGATGCTATATTCACTGCGGTGAAAAGACTGTTCTTCGGACTTGGAAGATTTATTCAAGAAGGGTGTTAGGGTAACATTCTTTGCCAATCTGATCAGCTAAACCTTTCTGTAATTTTTAGTGCAGTGAAGAAAAATCTACCTTTACCTAATGCAGTTTTGAAACTGTCCTAATTTCATTTATGTCTCTTATTGCAGTTCATTTCCTTATGTAAAATTTTATACTGTATTCTTCTATAACTAACTGACTCTTGAGTTTTCTGGATTATGAGATGGATTATGAGAGTAGTCTTTTTGTTCATCTATTTGAAACATAGCTATATTTTTTTAATACTCATTTAAAAATTAGATGTGGCTAAACATATGTAGAAAATGTCATTTCCAGTACTATTCTGAAGATTTCTTACAATGCACATTGCTTTGCTTTAAAGAGATTTATATAATTTATCTCCCTAGCTCTTTTTGTAGCTCTAAACCTTGTGCACAGAAAGTAAATGCTGCATGCAGAGTCAAGAATTTACTGAAGGCCTCATGAATATCTTGTTAAACTAATACAGTTAAAAATGAGAGACACAAAGTATGACTACAGTAATTGTGTCAAAACCTGTTCTCCATTTTCAAGTCATGTAATAACTGTGAGATGTTTTCTCAGCTGCTACCCTGGAGATAAACACAGAGTTCATTTCACAAGTTTTCTCAACTCTAACGCCTTGCATCAGCATTAAAGTTTCATGACTTTTTAAGGCAGAAGTTTGTCTTTATACAAAGAAGTAATTAAGTCACAAATATTTGGACAAGACACCTTATTTAATGATATATTTCTACATCAGCAAGTATGCCTGCACTTTTAATATAAGTCAATGTCGCAAGATGGTAAATATCTATTTCAAAGCTGCGGAGAGGTGTCCCAGTATATTTTTTCTTCTCTTTTGAGCTTCATCTGAAGAAAAGGTTAATTTTCTCCAAACTTTCGTAGTTGACCCGCTCAACAATCAAAATTACCATGAGCTTGCATAGGGAGCTGGTGAAAGAAGCATATCCTCCTTTTCCTGGGCTTATTTTCGGCGTGATGTTGACTGTTGGCAGAAATTACATGATAAACTGGATAGAGGTGCCTATAAAAAAAAAATCAACTTTTTTCCCACTCTTGGATTAGCTTAATTCAGATCAATGCTACTGCTGAAAGACTCCGTCTGAGTTAATGATTTAAATCTTTCTAACTTCTAAATACTTTCCAAGAATTCAGTTGGCATATTGTTTTTAACAGAGTAGCATTCCACTTGGTTCACAGCCAGCAACTCAAATACATTGCTTAGTTATTCATTATTAGTACAACTATTTATTAGTTTGTACTGAAAGTCTGTAGATAAAACATCTGAAAAGGAGAAGAGATTCAAGCGAAAAGAGCTGCATGGTTCTGCCTTCATGCCTCTCTCCTTGTCGCACAGCATACATGCATACAGTCCCTCAGTGTTTTTTATGCAGCTGTTTGCTTTGAGGTGGGTGCAAGTAGTTCACAAAGGGGCTGAACAACACCTAGTGTAGGAGTGTGTGGCTGAGAGTGGGGAAGAGGAACAGGAATAGCAAGGAAGTGGTCAAGGAGAAAAAGGTCTGATCCTCTGAGAGCAGCAAGCTCTTACCAGTCTGGTACTGTAAACCGACCTTTGCAGATTAACTTGCTGCCTGCCATTTTTCCAGCCTTCTGCTATTAGCAGCTGCATTCTCCAGCCCCTTCATGGGCTCTCCTCCTCCTTTGACCCTTTGCTCAGCTATTATTTGATACTTGCAACAGGTGAACAGTGGTCTTCTTTCTTAGCATCCTGAAGTAGTGCAATGAGTGATGGATCCAACCAGTGCTGGAGCCGGGAAAAGTTAAAGGCTAATAATGAAGAGAAGATTGTGGCAATCAGCTGTTAGACAGGCTGCGGGTAGTGAAGAACTGCAGGGCAATGCCTCCGGAGCAGGCTGACATGTCTGCAGATTACATTGCGGGTGAAAGAAGCACATCCTCCTTTTCCTGGGCTTATTTTCACCCTGATGTTGACTGTTGGCAGAACTTACATGATAAACTGTATAGAGGTACCAAAAAAAAAAAAAAAAAAAAAAAAAAAAAAAAAAAAAAAAAAAAAAAGCATTTCCCCCCCGCCTTGGATTAGCTTAATTCAGATCAATGCTACTGCTGAAAGAAATTAATATTGAACTGTGAATTAATTTGGAGGCAATAGGAAATATTTCTCTGAATACAAAAATAAAGACCTGGAAACTGGCTGATAGAAGAAGATGGGAAAGTCAGATGAGAAAGTCAGAGAAGCAAGGGTGAATGAAACAAAACTGTGTAGTACCAAGTCTAATTAGGAACTAATAAGATTTTTCTGTTACAAGTTGGGAGTTATAATTGAAAGTGTCAGAGGAAGAGAGATCTGACTTTATTAGTCTCAGGGTGACTAAAGCCGTAAATGTGACATGGCAATGAAAAAAGACAAGTGTAAAGATATATCAGATGTATTACAGCATTTTTAGGAGTGAGAAGAAAATATTAAAGGCAATGTACATGATACTAGTGGGATCTCATCTGGAATTCTGTTTGTAGTTTTGGTCACTTATGATCGAAACATGAATTCTGAAAGGAAGAGGTGCAAGAGGGGTAGCTAAAGTTGGGGAAATAGAGACTCTTATGCAGGAAATATAAAGATTTCTCATTATTTATCCTTGCAGAATAAAGAAATTGTGTTGTCTTTTTGTCCTCCTCAAAAAGAAGAGCACTGGCAGAGCAAGAATGTCTGTTTAAGCTGTAGAACAATTTTAGCAGAAGAACAAATGAGAATATGCTGGCCCTGATGACATATTTTGTAGAAATGCAAGACATTAAACATCTAGGAGTGAGATTCTAGATTAGTCAGTAAATGTGCTGGGTTGGTTCTTTGTCCTAGTACTAGGAAGCAACTCAACCGTTTTATCACATGTAATATATAAAATACTTAATTGTAAAAGCTAGAAACTAGACTTAGAAATCAAAAAAAGCACTTTACAAATTAATTTTTTTTAATCTTCCCCCCCTCCCAACCCCCACACCCACCCCGCCCAGTACCAGAAATGCTGGAGGGTGGAGGTAAAGTGGGAGGAACTAGGAGTGTGCCTCTTTCATTAGAAGAGAGGAAATAGTTATTATTATATTTCATGAAGCTGAGGTTTATTACTCTAAGACATGGAAACCAAATTTTCTGAGTGAAAGTTGTATATTGCAGTAAATCCTCTCTTAAGCCTTCAAAGCACAAAAAGTCAAGCTGTATGAGTGCATGTATTTTTCTTTTCGAGGAAAATGAGATGGTGACCACTGAATGGCTTCCTCCCGAAGACAGGCATGTAGACTGTTCCTTTCAGAGAGGATACCAGCATAAAGAACATAAATGTGAAATACATAAATTCCTCTAAAAACTTCCTTAAAAAAGCAAAGATTTCTTTGCAAGATTTTCTGCTTTTCAAAGTTTCCACCAAACCATACATACTCTAAGGTTTTATTTATAATAAAAATACATTTCTCACGTTCATTTTTATAAATATATACTCCTTTAAACATGTACCATTGCATTTTCATCAGTCTGGCCTTGCAGAGAACAGTCTGTACGAAGTCAGTTCGTAGTTAACTTCAGGTGTGACTGTCACTGCATATGAAAAACATGAATTCCTCTAGTTACTAAGTAGATCCTCTTTTTTTCCCCTTTCTCTTAAATTATAGAGAACTTGAATGTGTCAGCTCTCTAAGCACTCCGTATTTGAACATTTTCTTGCACGAAAAGGAATAAAGCATGTTTTTATCTGGCCAGAACTCCACAAAGCACTTAGGCTCAATTCAAGAAAGTATTCCTAGCCAAGAGAGCCCTTTAGCACATGCTTAAATGCTTTGCTGAAGCATGGCCAGTTAGAGCAGATTGCCAACATTTCATGTCATGAGCAATAGTCTACTCTTACTTACATTCATCTACCTTCACTGCAGTTGATAGGTTTGCTTAATGCAGTTACTGCTACAAATCTACCATGCAGTTAGGAGTCTTTTATAAAGCAGCTCCTTTAATTCATAAGCTATTTAGAGCACTGTGTGCATTCTCTGTTGAGTTCAGGGGCGCCAGTCCTCATTTTGGACCTCTTTGATGACATAGGAATAGATATCTAGCTAGTAATTTAAAATATCTTTAAAGTGTGTAGGTATAATGTGGCTGGGTGACCAAGGCTGTTTAATTTTTTTCCCCTTGCTACAGTGCTTTTAAAATTGTAAAATTAATATTTTATTAGAGCTTTCTTTCTGTCTTTAAGATGTATTCTGGCAGCACAGCGAAGTTAGTTTATGATATGCATTCAAAAGCTCTGAGCTAATTGTTCAATTAAACAACAATGCTCACCAGTATTGTGTCTCTGCAGGGCAGACAGAGAGATGGGTCCATTCCAGAACGACGTCCAACACATAATTCCATAGTGGGAATGAAAGATGATATTGACTGTAATGTTTGTGTATTGTATAATAAACCCTTTGTATGCATTTTAAGAGTTTGTTTATGAGCACAGAAATGCGAATATAACTCTCTGTGGACAGAGACTTAAGACCTGGTCTTGGGAAAAAATTGATCTGAATAATATTTGTGCAGTGTTCATCCTTTGTTTTGTAAGCCTTGTCAGTACAGAGCCTGTCACTATTGACTGTTAAAGAGATTTTGGTTCATTAGATAAAAAGCTAAAGCTATGTTATGCCAAAAAATGCAGATTAATTAGTAGTTTGTTAATAATGATTTCTTGGTGTTTTGATTTGGTTTGGTTTTTGTCACTTGTGGACAATCTTTGCTTGTTTTGCTTAAAAAATAGTGTTATACTGAAATAGGAGAAAAAGTGAGTGTTCACAGTAGTATAGCTTTCTTACTTTTCTGACTGTGGTCAAGAACACTGAATGATGTGTTAGTGTCATTTAATTCTAACTGCAGTGTTCTCAAAAACATCAGGTAAGGCGTAAAGATAATTACACTCATTTCAAGACAGTCTAATAGACTAGGACATGTGGGTTCAGTCTCTTGATTGTGGACTTCCTATGTGGTCTCTGTCATTTTCCGTTATTCCTCGTCTGTTGAAGCACTGCGGATGTAAGCTTGTTGACTTACAGAAATCATAGCAGTAGCAAGAAAATTTATATTGAATTTTGTACTTCTTTGTCAGAAATAGTCCACAAACGCGATCTACATGTCTGAGAGATGAAAAGCGGGATTCATGCAGGAGCTGTAATTTTTGTATATTACATGGCAGTCTTCAGAGCTGCTAATACTATAAATACGTTTTCCTCATTCTTCCTTTCATTCTGCTCCCAGACACTCACAGTTTTCCATGATCTTGCTGCTGCAGTCCTTGTCCTTCCTTGTATCATTATTTCCTAGCATAGGGTCTTCTATTTTTAATACTTTTTACTTTTCTAATGTTACTGTTACTCTTCAGATAGAGGACTTTTCAGTCTCCATCTCCTGTAAAACACCAGGAAGGCACTCTTGGCCATCACATCAACCCATTTACTTTATTCCATAAATTCATACGGTACTTTGCATATAATACATTCCTATAAAGTGTTTTGCTAGTATCGATCACCCCTATCAGAAAAGTAAAACCCCAGTGATCTGGCTCATTCTTTAGCATTACTCTCTGTCAAGTAATATTGTTACGTGCATGTGAGAACGCAATATTTTAATAGAAATAAAAGCTGAAGCTCTCAGCTTGTGTCATAATAGCTGTTTATTTTATTGGAAGTGAAGTCTGATTTAGTCCTGGGCAAGGGAATGCTGGCCCAGCAGTGTAAAAATGGGCTTTCAAGTGAATACTAAATTTTTTGTAGAATGTCTGTACAATTTAAATATGGAAAATTTTATAGTGATATTTTCACTAGCTGTCTTTCTCTTGAAAGTAGAACTATGGGAAATTGTTTGTGACTGGGGTGACATTGTGAATTAGAAAAGACGTGAATTTAATCTCTCATAAAGGCAGCTGTGTCTGGTATTTTAATATGGTTTTGGAGAGAAACAAAAGAAGGCTAATTAATGTGTTTGTGTAAATCCTACAGATTACAGTGTTTAGCCACAGTCAGCTCTTCTTTACCATGGAAGGAAACGATGGTTGTCCTGTCCACATCTGTTGCAGTGATTTAGGGCCTTCCCAAACAAATAATTAAAAAACTGTGAATGCTCTGGTTGCTAAAGACAAAAGCAATTAAATGACAGGCTGATGAGAAGAAGCTTCTGACAAAATAATTCTGTACTAAATGAAGAAAGAAAGATTTCAGTTTAGCTGGTGCTGTGTAATCGAATTGCAAAACAGTGCCACATTACCATCACCATAGAACAATGAAGTTTGTTCTGTGGTACCTGAAAAAAAATAAAGTTGATAGCACTGGCAGATATGGATGTACCACTGAGGACCGTACTTTGCTTTATGGGAACAGTGAAAAGCCTTGTCTGCTTCTTTAAAGGTCTTGTCTTACTATTTCAATTTTGTGTTTCCAGCAGCAGTAGAAGCAAAGGCTGAGCTGTTGGGAATAAGTCTTCAGTGACCGCCTGCATTATTGCAGCCGTGCTCAGCAGATTTAGAGCATTGGTCACATGTCTTTATGCACACTGTGAAATGCGTAAGCTGTTGTTTATGTCTTAATCAATTTGGACCTTTAAATTTTTAATCTCCAACATAGAAATAATCTTTTCTTTCAGTTTTATTTCGCTGCAAATTGGTTTCTAGGATGCGTATAATTATAAGCATTCCTAATTATATTATTACTGGTCTAGCTTTTGTTAAAAGTCAATGCTAAATGAATTGTCATAAACAATTATAATTACATAGAGGAAGGAAAATATGTAAACTGTTTAGTTCTGTGGTCCACCTTTCAGTAAGATTCAAATGAAAAACCACGCCACAGAAAATCTGCGGAAGCCAAGGAAACTCTCAAAAAATTAAGTTTTGCAAAGATGGTAATGGAAATTATATTATGGATTTCTTAAGACAAATATTTACATCATAGAAATAATTATGTAAAATATTAAGAGAGACATGAAATAATTTCTAATGCTTTCTTTTGGTCAAATTTGTCACACAGTTTTGTCCAACTATAGTAAAATTCACTCACTATTTATGTTTAATGGCCGGATGTCTTTCATCTCAAGAAAGCATTTCTGAATTTACTGTAGTTATTCAATCCCTTTGATCTAGAATAATATCCCATTTTTACTGTCTCATCCTATTTTACATTCCAAGATTCTCCAAAATGCATACAATAATTCGGTATTGTTCAAAAGTCAGAAAATTGACAGGAACTAGCTCTGCTGTCTGGGTAAGTTATGATTTATTCCTTTTCAGTAGGTAATATCTCCTTGGTGTTAAACTGGAGTGGGGAATCCTATGCATAAAGCCATTTTACTGTACCCTGTGAAGCTATCCTTTGTACTTTATTAAACATGCATTCACGCTGAATTTATTTTGCTAAAAGTAGGAGTTTTGATGTTGGGCTTTGTGTATGCCAATAACATGGCAGTTGCAATGTGTTACTTTATCATGACAGAGGGATCACTGGGACAGCCTTGGGAACAGGGCACTTTGGCTGCCAGGCCAAAAAAAAGAAACAAATACAAAAAACTTGCAATAAGATGGAATTTTCCTTCACAGAGTGTTACATTTTTATGAAGTGAAAAATCAATATGTAGAGGAACATTAGTTTTATTGAATGTTAAAACTTTACCAGAGTGAGAGCGCTTGACTTAGTGCAGACTTGGTTGGAATAAAGACAGTGGGGCTGAGTCCTCGGAGCAGCTACTTTCCCAGGTGTGCCATATTTAGGCTTTGCCTATTACTGCAAATTGCCACTTCATTGATTCTTGCTGATACTAAAGATCCATAGATGACATCTCATTTCACTCCAAAATTGAAGTGCCTTTAGATCACTTTACATCAGAAGCTGTGAGGACTTTAAGTTTTGGATACCAAATATGACATTATTAAGTATGCTTTAAGTAGTTTAAGCCTCCATAGATTTTGATAATGTAATTATTCAGTTTCCTTACTGTCTGAACTCTAGAAATATTTCACTAGCCATAAGTTCAGTCATATAGTGGACCAATATATGGTAATTTTTATAATTGAATAGACCATGTATTTTCTGTCTGCTAAAGTTTGTGTTGTTTGAGCTTGGCTTTATAGCAGATAGTCTGCAATTTATCTGCTCTCAAACTGTACAGAATTCTGTACAGGATTACAAATATGTCTAACACTAAATTCTAGGAGGCTCGAGCTACTAATCAGAACTGTGAAATGGCAATTTTAACAATTTGACTGACAAACTGTTAAGGTAGACTTTTTTTAAGGATAGAAAAGAATACTCTCATGAGGTCTAATGTAACCTTCAATAGTAAGTGTTTCTTGAAAGAAAAAAATGGTTAAATTATTAGATGTCTCTAAGTACTCTTACCTACTTATTTTGTATGAATTCGCATAGTCTGGTTTTGGCTAAGCACTAAAAATATGTGGAAACTACATAAAAATGTTTGTCTTTCTGTTATTTCCAAAGCAAATAATCCTGTGTATTGTCAGGTATCTCTTTGTATGTGCATATGGGAAATGTGGATCTTGATTTCTGTGTTTGTATGTCTAGTAATTCTGTACTTTTTCTTTAGATTAACATATATGTATATACTTGCTGATACTTAATGAGACTAAGTCACCAACATTTCAGTGTTTTAGAATTAATTGCTACAGTTGTTATTTCATTAAATGAACCACTGAAAACAGGACTATCTGACCTCCTGAGGTTGCTTCTAATATAGCTACTTCTCATCAATGTAGAATCAGCTTTATCTAAATTATATCTGACAGTTTTCTGCCTAAATGAGTCTTAATAGCTTTCAGTGACTGAGTGGTTTAAGATAGGCTGTATTTCCTCAATTTACTGATGTGATAGCACAGGAATCAGTACCAAAAGTCTAAATTCATTAAGTTGTGGAACATTTTTTTTTTTTTTAAACAGTTGCTAGTAACATTTAAGAGTAAGATTACAGTCGTTCTGTAATGAGCATAAAAGAAAGGTTGTCCTTTCTGGGAAGATCTGTTATGATTCCTGACTAGTATATAATGGAGGTAGTTTATAATTTAGTATTTTGTAGATGCTGCACTGCTGTGTAGATTGAGTAGACACAAATTTTCACTGTGGTAGAAATGAGGATATTCATATCAGACTGTAGATGCAATGGCATCCAAACATACACAAATCAATATGCCAAAAGGTTGATGAGGATGATTCCATGATGAACAAAAGTGAGGATGATGGAAGTTTTGTTTTATATTATACATATGTAAATTTATGTGTGTTTATATATGGATGTGTATATACATAATGATCAAATTATGTATGTTCCAATTGTACAGATGTTCAAATTATATTTATGTATGATCTCTCTATTTTTTTTTAAAATAAAGTGAATGTTTATCTATCAGCTAAGAGATTAGGAAAGGATTGAGGAAGGTGACCTGTGAAGTATTTTATGTATGGAAGAAATACGTAGGGTGTTCAATAGGACATTGTATGGTAAAAGATAGAGAAGGTAGGTAGAATCTTGGAAAAAGCTTTTCCAGAAGTTTATATTAAGTGGAAATAATCTCCCAAGAGGAATGGTAAAAGTCCTATAGTTTAGCACCTGAAAAACTTTACTGGTAAAATACTAGAAAATGTTCCACGGAGAGCAATCTTGTTCTACTGCAGTGACAGAATAGATGGCCTACTAGGCGTTGTTATCTGTAATACCTGTGATTCTATTTTTTCCATTCAGATTTTCAGCACCCCTTTTTAAAAAGGCCTGTTCTTTAGACATTATTCTAAAAGGGTGTTCTGGGAAAAAGAAGTAATGTCAAAAAAAAAAACAAACAAACAAACCAGCATTCATTTCCTGTGAATTAATCAAATATGCACCCAGTATGCTGATACTTTCCCAAGAGTGACAAATGCTGTTGCCTCCCTACGCAGAGGCAAAGATTATAAGGTGGGGAATAGGAAAAACGATTTACGTGCACAATGCATTGCTTTGCTTTAAATGGAGTTAGAGCCTTAAGATTAATTTTCATGTGGCTTTTATACAGATGCTTTAAAATGAGCTAATGGAAGTCACTGGGACTGCACATGAAAAAGGACGCTATGGGGATTGTATAAAGAATATCTTAATTAAAGTCATGATTAGGTAAGAGATTAACCAATTTATCTACCCTTAAGCACATGAGAAATTTAATTGACTTCAGTAGGTCAATAAGTTGTTGATGTAAGGGAAGAATTTGGGTATATTAGGCCCACTAGGTACTGTTGAGATCTAGTAAGATGTTTGAAAATACAGCACTGGTACCTTCTTTATATCTCAGAAAGATGCAAAAATGTGTTTGCAGCAGGCATCTCTCCTTCCTTTTCAGAAGATTGTCTTCATAGTTATTTGTTGTAAGAGCTGTATGTCTCTTTGTTGCATTTACCCTGACAAATCAGTTCAGGCTCTGCCTTTTGGTTTTCTTTTTAGATCTTAAGTTTCCAGCTGTGCTATGTGGTACATTAAAAGTGTGAGGAAAAAATAAAACTTCAAGTCAGAGTACAGATAGTTTTCACAAAAGTGTAGCCCAGTTATGTTAGCCATATAATTTGGTTTAGCCATTTGATCAGATAGTTCAATCTCTCTAAAGGGATGGCTTCATGATGTGTTTTACAATGGCTGGTCAGTGAGTAACTGTCTTAGAAAATGGAAGAAGAATCACATTGGGAAGTTTTAGATGTCTTTCACTCCTTGTAGAATTCCATATGAGTAATTATGTTAGGTTCAGCTTCTGAACCTCTGAGGGTATTTCTCTAAGCTGGTCAACAGAGTTGAATCTATGTCTGCTGCAGAGTTTCATCTAGAAATAATGCTAAAAATTGGGTTTGTTTGGCAAGTGATCCTCCTTGATTCAGCAGTTATATCTAATCGTATCTTCATTGAGAAATCACAAAGGCAGTGTTAAACCCAGATCTCTAAGTTTAAGAATTTGTCTGTTTTTTTAAAAAACAAAAAGTTTTATTTTGCTCACTTACTACAGCTTAATTAACAGAAATGTAATTAACAGTAGATTAGGAACTACAAATAAAAAGCTTACCACTGAGTTTCATCCTTTCTTCTTCTGCATAAATACAATAGCAGAGGAGATTATAATATTCTTTTCTGATTAGTGACTGTTCTGTCACTGATGAGTTGCTTTTTTTAAGTTTGGGCTTAATTATGTTACTCTTAAGCAGAAGTGGCTTACTAAGTGGATAACACATCTGAGCCCATGAATGCTAAGAACCGTTAATACAGCTATCCGGATGCAAAAATTTGACTAGCAGTAATTCCATATTAGCACATGTGGCTGTTCTTGCTGGTGACGCCTTTGGATTGCCCCCAAGCTTAAAGGGGCAGTAGGCAAAACTTTACTGGGAATTGACATGTGTTTTCTTATAACCATGCGAAATGACTTTGAGATTTCTGGAATATAAATCAAGATTAATTTCTGAGCATGCATAGCTAAGTGATCCTGAGATCAAAACATTAAAAAAGAAGTATGTAATGCTCCCAATAAGAGGAAGTTTTTTAAGTCAATGGATGCATTCTATTAAAAATATAATTTAAAAATATGAAGAGTTATATTTGATATTTAGGTGGTTTTGAAGGAGTAAGGCATTCTACATGCAAATTGAAACTGGACTAGAGTAGAATTTTCAATTAAAAATCTACAGTGAAAAACATTGGAAAAGTAGTATAACACAGTGAAATAGTTAATCACGTAGAGACTGAAAAGATTAAAGAGTCTTTAGGGTAACATTAAAATATAATTGAACTATTTCAAATGAGGACATGTAAGCATCACTACAGACACATGGAGAAAACAAGTTGTATTAAAGCAGGAAACAAGATTTCTTATTATAAAGTTCAGTAATGTGTTTGAAGATAATAAAGACTTCAGAGCTAGAGCATGCTAATAATTTGATTCAGACTAGCCACAGCAATCATGAAGTGTAGATGGTTATAATATATGGAATAGAATAAAAAATGTTTGTAATATAGATAGCTCTTTCCTTGGGGTAAAAGCACTGATTATGCATAGTTCTTTATGGCTTAAAGGAAGAGC
>NW_010397125.1:13374-34155 GCF_000710305.1 Buceros rhinoceros silvestris
GAGCGGCGAAGATGTATAAATATTATGGTATTTAAGACATTTAAATACTGTTAGTGATATATTCTCAAGTCGGTGGAAAGTTCAATTAAAATGTAAACGTATTTGCCATTATTTCTAGTCTTATGATTAAAACAAAATAGCTGATCTACATACTGCAGCGTTAGGCCTGCACCAAAGTTTCAGAGTCCCTCTTTTGTCTTCTTTGCCAAACTAAAAATAACATATATCTCTTAAATGTTGTGTTCCCAGTATTTTCCTTTTACTTCTCTCATCTGGATAGTAACTGGCTGCTGTAGTCCAGAAATACTCCTTCTCAACTGCAAAGTAAATGTATTCCTTGTTCTGTTAGTTGTAAGCGCTTATGGTAACTGCAAAATGTATTGAACCTCATTCCTACAATCTGCTATTCATCTGGTAGACAAATCTGTCCCTTAGTCAGTGGTGTTTTGGCACTGAGGATGAGGTGTGAATGAGTCTATGACTAAAGATGAAGGTTACTTGGATTCAGAATATTCAGTTCAACCAACTTGTGTGACTCAAAGTTGCAGTGGGTAAGTTTGAAATGACAGATGCCAAATCTGCATTTCATTTAATGTTTATGTATTTTCCTGAAGGTATTTTTGGTAGCATGTAAATAAAAGTGTCAAGATGTTTCTTGCAAAGTACATTCAGAACTGTTAAGATGAGCTGCTGGCTACAGCAGTGTCTCACCACATATTCATGCATTAAGAGATAATCTTTTGTGAGAGGTGTCCCACGTACTAAGACTTTAAAATAAAAACAATAGAGTATGTTTTATGCATTGATATTTTCAGCAAAGTTTCTAAGTGTAATACCTGCCAAAAATAGCTGGAATCAGTATCCTAGCACAGACTAGTGTGGTTGTAGCTTGAGAGGGATGGAGCCTCACTGATGCTACTGTTACAGCACACACTGATTTCTATCATTGTCATCATCAGATAAACTTGGGAGTTGTTCCGTTCCAAAACCATTTTGTATTGTCTTCAGGTGAATTATAAGTTTACAGGCAGGAACTTGAGGGTCTTGGGATAAAAATGATGCAGTTTCATTTTCCTTGAGTGTGAGAAAATATCACTTCGTCTTCCCAAAATTTTTATTAAAAGGCCTGGATGTAATACACAACGTTGCCAGAATGAGAGTAGCATTCACACACAACATGTTTTCTCTGAATGAATGCTAGTTTAATTGAACTGAAACTGTGTGTTAATTTACGGTTTAGCCAACCTCGTTAACGCTTTTTATAGCTATGTAAAATGATACTATTTCAGAAAAAACAAGTGGAGATACATATATATATATATAATGAAACTATTTCAGTAGAATTGTTCTATTTAAGCTAGATCCCCACTGATGTAGATTAATACAGACCTTGAAATTCAGCTACATCACAAGGATGCTCAGATTTACACTAGATGAAACTTGGTTTGTCATTTTATTTTTAAGGTATCTATCTAAAGAAAATATTTTTTAAGAAAACCTAGACCGTGGTTAATCAGACAGATAGCTACTCCCCAATGGGTTTATAACTGAGGAAAATAGGTTTTCAACCAGTCTGTAAGGAGGAGAAAGCACAGATGATGCCAATTATTTGTCACTTAAGGCCTAAATGTTTCCTGGTGGCATTGTCTTTCTTCACCAGTTTAAGCAGTCTCTTGCATCTGTTATTTTAAAACATGGGGATTTTTAAATTTATAATAGAAATAGTAAAAATATCTGTTGCCCTTGAAACATGTATTATCTATTAGTTTATTTTGAAGTCCTTGACAAAAAGGAAATCCTGAAAATTAAACTGAAGCAGTACCATCTTCTGTTAGACAAATATACCTTCAAAAACCAGGTCAGCTTAGAATCTTTGAGCTCTTCAGAATCCTTCCGCATTACAAACAACAAAACATCTGTGCTTACTGAAACCACCTTTGTAGATACATTAAATACAAGTTGCATGTTAAGTTGAAGCTACTTGCCTGGTTTTTGGAAACACTACTCTTCTACTGCTGTCGAGCTGTCTTTCTGTTGACAGTTGATCCTCTGAAGGCTGTAAGAAATATAGTTTCTTATTTTGGGTAATTTTTAGTGTAATAGAAATGCCCATAATTTTCCATTTGCTTTGGATTCCAGCAATATTTTGTTCTAGAAAAACACTTCTAGATACAGGAAAAGAGTAATGGGTTTAAAGAAAATGAATTTATTCTTGATCAAGAACTTTGAATCCCTGAAACTATTAAATCATCACAGCCTTAAAAAGTTAATTTGATAATTAACACAAAAATTAGCAGCAGCAGAAGATTTAGCAATAGTACACTCTTCATATAATTATTATGAAGGTATGCAAAAGTAATTGAAAAATCATCATAATTCCTGCAAACAAAAAACCAAACCAAAACAAAACCTTCTGTAGTTTCTAAATGCATTAAAGAGACCACATCAGAGTTTATTTATGCCATAAATGTTATTTCACAGTTCAATCAGTTATCTTGCTGTGTAATAAAAGACCCTGAAATTAAAATGACCCCTCTTTGCAGAGTGTAACTGTAGGATTCCTCTTACTGTGAGACTGCCTTGATTTGATCTTATCCTTATTGAAACGGAAAGCGATATCCAACTAATGCATCTGAAGTGGGTTTTTCTCCCATCCAAAGCTCTCTTGTGAAATTAATGGCTTCTGCTTCTGGCCTCAATTACCTCTTATGATTCTCCAATTTCATATGGTTTTCCTTTTCTTCTATGATTTTTCAGTATCCTTCTGGTGAATTTCTGAGTCAATCTGAAGCACATGCATCTGATACAGCGCATATTTACAAAACAAAACAGACCCACCCAGATTTGAAAATGTCAGGAATATGATTAGTGTTCTGTGCTGTGTGTAGTACTAGATATCTTAGTCTCTTAAAGCAACTAACAAACAGCTTGATCCAGCAAAACAACTTACAGTGGAGCAAAGTAATGACTGCAAAATGTTAATTAAATTTCCCAATGTTAAAAAAAAAAATTCAGTCTGACTCAACCTAGACAACAGTGTTATTACTGTGAATACCTGTAAGTACTCATTAATGATCCCTTTTAGTTACACGTCATACATTTTCTACTGCAAAACAGACTTGTCATGCAAGTCTGTAAAATTTAGAATAGGTGTTTCTAACTGCAAAACCCCCACACTATATTTCTTAATTGAGGCTGATATGAGTAATGTATAATGCAGACTGTTCATTTGTATAGATTGTAAATTAATCACAAGTTTCTATCTTTATTCTTTTTAAAATTTGTGAAAAAATGTTCTGTTTCTCCTCATTTAAAATTTATTTTTTATTAATAATTAAAAAAGAATTGGGGGGTGATATTTTTAGTGTAATTTGATTCACTAAACAAACAAAAATGTTGCAGCCGCTGACACAATAGTTCTCTGATTATGACGTTGTAACATAAAGGCTTTTCGTATTTCAGAATTACCTGCAAATCTCATGTGTGCACCATTCAAGTTTGCAACTCCTCGCCGAGGAGACTGGGCTCTTGTTTTGTCTTGGAGTTAAGAACCCTTAAGCTTTATTGTTTGGTTAGATTTCAGAATCAGGTCTGAACTCTTGTGTTTAGTTGGGTATATTTGGCTCTAAAGTCTTTTGTCTCATGTCTTCTCCCAGCGATTTTTTTTTTCACTCTAAAGAGTAAAAAGAGGTAGAGATTTACACCTCCACTTGAAGTACTATTTATTCAGTGGATCCCATGATTCTGGGTATCTTAAGATTGATTTTGTCTTGACTATGTCAGTTATGTTATCACTACTAATTTGTAAATGGACAACCGGCGCTAAAGAACCAGGAAGGGACAAAAAGGAGAAATTATGGTAAAAATTGAATAGTGTATCTAAATGATGCTCTGTAAAGAATATTTCTGCTTACACTTATTGATTTGAGGGAGATAATAATGCTTTTTTTCCTTCATTCTAGCATCTACTGGGTTCTGATGAGAAGAAACTTAACCACTTTAAAATGTTTTTAAAAATTATGGCTTAGATTAATCTGATTTAGCTCAGTTGACAGTTTCTGTAACAGCAAAGATGTTTCTTGTGAACAGATGCTCCTCACTGAAGTTTTAGAATGGCTCAATTCTTCATGGCCTTATTTTTGATTTTGACGCTGATCTGTTATCAATAAAGATTGTACATTACCACATACAGGAAAAAAAAAAAAAAGTCTTCCCAAATACTCACACTTGAAGTCCAGCTTCAGTTCCCACTCAGTTCTTACTTTCATATTTACCAGTGGCCTTTATATCCCTAACCTTCCTTTCTTAGGAGGTTGAATGATTGCAAAGAGAGTCAAGACAGTTCTGATTCTAGCATGATCGAGTTGACCAGTGCTAGGAGTTGAACTCTTTTGTCTTCGGTAAAACCTGAATTGGCCATTTGCTTGCGATTGCCTGTTTTAGTGACAACTGGTGGAAGAGGTTATTAAATTCTTTGGCCCTTTCTCAGTGCTCTGTCAATAGCCTTTCCTCTCTATTGAATGGCAGGCCAATATTTTCTTTGTCTTTCTCTCACTGCTAGTGTATTTAGAGGGACTTTTTTCATGTTAATCTTGTTTCTTCTTTTTATTTATATTCCATAATGTGTGTTGGATTTTCTTATTTTGTCACTGAATGTTCTTTTCTGCTTGTCCTACTTTATTTTTGTTTCACATCAATGAAAGCTCTGATTTAGAGTAATTCCAACCTTTCTTTCCATTGGAAACTATTACTCTTTGGCTTTCTCTTCGGCTTTCTCTTCTTAATTTCTTTTTTCTGTGTTTCCACTGATTCATCCAGATTTTTTTGCCTTCTTGATGTTCATTGTTTTATTTTGTTCTCTATCTCTCCTCTTCGAAAGGAATGTGAATTCTGTAAATTCATCATCAATCTCAACCAAGTTACCTTTCACCCACCATTACATTCTCAACCAGCTTGTTCCTTGGGGGTTAATATCCAGTCTAGAGGAGCCCTTCTTCCATTTTTTTTTTTCCTAGCTCTTATTCAACTAGATTAAAAAAACCTATGATAATATTTTATAAAAGCTATCAATGATTTGGAAGACTTTGCTGGCCATTAGGCCTTTTACTGTATTCCTTGCCCCACATCTTTCCTTTTATTTAGCATGTGGTCTTTCTACCAAACCTCGTGCTTTGCTTGGTTTGGCTAGCTGCTGGCTGACAAAAATCTTCATCCATTTCATCACACCAGTACTTATGTTAATTACTTTTCTTAATATTTTTTTATCATGTTGTGTTGAAAGTGTACTGCTGTATCCTGAAGGCAGGCTCATACGGTTTCCTATCAAGGATTCTCCTAATTAGGGATTTACTGCCCTTGAAAATTAACAGCCGTTAACAGCCTTAGCAGCAGTGGTGGTAACAACTGCTGTCAGGTGTGTGCTGGATTGAGAATCCTATTTTATGAATCTCTGGCCAGTATAACTGTGTTTAGAAACTACCAGAAATGCTCTATCAAGAATTTTGATAGTTGTGGAAAAGTTATTTTCTTTTGTGTCTGTAATATATTTTATAGAGGTCTCGCTAGCAGATACGCACTTCTTTCTCAGGAGCATACTTAAGTGTAGAAATCAGTAGACACTTCTGTGAAAATTTTTCCTACTGAGCTGTATTCTAGCAGCAGTAAAAATGAGCTGCTTCCCCCCTCTAATTTGAACGTGAAGGTGTTGTGCCTGTAATTGCACCCCGCGATTGACACTGAAGTCGGGATATTGAAATAGCGTTGTCTGTGGTGATAGTGAATGTTTCCACTCTGTATTCCAGTAACATGCCTCAGCTCTTAGGTGTTTCAAGAAAGACAGAATTTTTCATTCTTTTTGGCTTTACTGACAAGGTTACTCATCTGTCTACTGGAAACCAGGAAAAAGTGTGTCAAGTGCTCTTTTCATATGGGCCACGAGACAGCCATGAGATGGCCCCTCAGATGGGTGACTCTACATTTCTCTTTTCAATAGCAGTTTCATAACTGCTCAAACATTTATAGTTTGTGTCTGTACCATTAGCTAGTGGTTGGTTTTCAAATGTGATAAAAATCATCTGGCTCGCACTGTAAGTTACTGACAGTGCCGTGGGAAGTGAAAGTGGTGAATTTTATTACCAGCACTCCTCATGTGCCTTTAACGAACAACGCTGATGTCTGCCTATAGGTAAGCAATGGATCATTGCATAAAAGAGGAATGATTTGAGCCTGGTACCAGACTGTGACCTAGAAGCTAAAGAGCACAGTATGCCACTATCTTTCCCTGAAGCTATATAGTTCTGAGCAGGAATTTGCTTTGACATTTGTCCTGTCTCTATAGGTTAAGCAGTTTGCAGTTTGCCACAGTCTCACCATCAGAGAGTACCATGCTTTGTTTCCTTTTTTATTTCTTCCTTGGCTTCAACCTTTATTGCTATCTAGTAATGTAATAATAATTTTTTTACAATATATTTATGTGCTTTGTATGTCTCGTAACAAACACAATTGAAAATACACTATAAATTATTGATGTTGCAGTATGAATAGAAAAAAATCAGTTTTGTCTGTAAAAGTAACGAAGTAGCTGATTTGATACAGTACAATTCTTAGTGGGTTCGTATTTTGTGGTAAGCCTTATAGTATAAAAAATAATGAAATATATGATAAATATATAAAAAGCATAACTATCATATGTGTTCAAATGTGAAAATATAGACACTGAAATCTGGTTTATTTCCTTGACAAATAATCTTAATATGGATGCAAAATCATAACTTCAAAATAGTAATCTTACTGGTGAATTCAGGTGCTTTCACAGTATGATTTACACTTCTGTTTTAGAGGTGTATTGTCAGAGTAGCTGGAAGCATTATTGTTTGAATGTTGACATATGCTGTGTCAGTGTTTTTTCAAGCCATGTATTCATTGCATGTGGACTCTGTCTCACATATGTTAATGAATTAAAAAAAAAATTTTGGGAGAGACCCTGAGACTTTCAGGTAAGATAATTTAAATTTTTCCACATAAACCCCTTTGAAATGTTGACATTTACCAAGATATCATGAGCATACTGATGATTTTCAGTTCATAACCTCAGTTGTTTCCTGGTCTAAAGTTGTGATATGGTATCACTGTAACATCATATCCTACCTTTTGTTTTTAGTTTCTTCATTACCAGTTGCTGAATCTATTTTACTTATAATGCTTTCCTGGTCAAACAGATACAGAAGAAATGATCTTCAGATGCACAGGGTATGTACAGAATGGTGAAAAAAAGGGGGACAAATGCCTTTTTTTTTTTTCAATCAGACTGCTATTTCAGTCAAACCTGAAAGTCTTCATGAAGGTCTTCATCAGCTATAATAAGATTCTTTATGTGTTCCACCTGTTCTTTCTCAGACCAAGAGAAAAATACATGAAAAGCTTTGATTTTTCTCCATCCTTCCCCTCCTCAACCTAAAGTTATTTTTTACTGAGTCAGACTATTGTCACTGACTTCCCATTTTAGACCACTCTTTGTCTTTCATGTTGGGCATGCCTTTTACAACCTTTCTCTGCACAGCTTGTGCCACAGAAGCATTTCAAATAACAGGTGCAGTTCAGAAGTAAAGCAAAAATATTCTAAATAGAGGAAAAGAATTATATTACTGATACACGTGATCTTACGGTCTTTAAAAAAGGTAAAAAAACTGAGGAAGATTTGCTAAGAGAATGAGATACACATGCAAAATTTGTGATAATTATTGAAAGCTTTTTTCCTTCCGCAAGAGCCTCTATTCAGTCAGTACTTAGAGCAGTGCTTGCAGGACACTGTAGATACATTTTGAAATACTCTCTTTGCATGGGGATTTTATGGTTAATTACTGGTGTTGGTTTATTTGTGTATTCTTTAGAGGATAATTATTAAGTAGATTCAAAGGTGGTGACAGCTGCAATGACTCTCTCTATGCTGATTGCAACAGCTAGTTTGTGAAATTTGCAGACCAAATGTGTCCTAAAAATATTGTGACAGTTTGCTTGCAGAAATATTACTTGCTGCTCATGTTGGTAATTTCAGAACAGTATGCAAAGTCGAGAGTGACTAGAAAGCAACTATTATAGTAGAAATAACACGTGTATTATAGCTGGCAAAGTTTTTTTTTGTCTTTACAAGATGTACTTCAAGAGTGACATTGAGTAATTTACTATCAAACAATATTCAACATCAATTTCTTTTTCCTTTGGGAGTGTTTGTACAGTTATGCGGGAAAGAAGAGTATAGGAGATTAGAGAATCATTGAACAGAAGGGTTTCATCAGCGTTCTAGCTACTTGACACACATTTTGTCAAAATTTTTAAATTCCTGACCTTTGAAATTATTTCACTTCAAATTTCATTAGTTATTAAAGCAGATGTCTTTAACCATTCTATTGACTGAAGATCTCTCTCTGAACTTTTCCTATTTATTGTAGGTCTGTTATTTGAAATGACACTATTAATGTAATCTAAATAAACATTTTCAATGCTTTCAGTAAAGCTGTTTTCTTTAATTCAGTTCATACTGGGACAAAAAAAAATAGGGGTGATAAAATAAGAAAATGCGTTTGAAAATATTTGCAATTCTAGTCTCTGAAATCACAATTTTGTTTCGGGGGATTTTGTCACTTGGTAGTAGTGGAAGTGCTTACCATTCCTTTTATCTGCCTAGGCATTTAAAGTTTGAGGAAGGCAAGGTTCTGATCGTTGCTGTTTCTTTTGAATTTGCTTCTTGTTCTTGGTCAGTGGAAGAAGAATGGTTATGACCTTTGGCCTGCTATAGTAATGTATCTCTCTGAAAGAAGTGCAAAATCCTCCTCTTTGACTGGGAATCCCTGTTGACTGCCTTTCTTCCACTACCTTTTAGTGATTGAAAGTTTTGTCTCTCTGGAACAACATGGATGAAATCTTACTTATTAAAGTCTGAGACTCAAGTGGTCTAATTAAAAATAGGATTTATTAACAGCACAGAGGCTGCTCAAGATTAGAAGAAATGTTTTGCATAGCATAGCTAGCCTGCCACTCTGAGAAACTCATCTAGGTAGATCTCCCTAGAGTTTACTTACAGCAAATAAAAAAAGCTTACATTTATAGAAAATCTTTTTTCTTTTTCTTCTCTTTCTTTTAGGCAGTTTAGTTGCAGAAATCTTTACTTTCACGGGACTTATGCTTCGTTTTTCTTCCTTATATTCTACCCCTTTACATTTGTGACCTTTTCTGATCTTACTCATTTTCAAATCATTGAGTTCCCGTTAGTGTATTTATGCTTTCTGAAGACAGGTCACCTCGTTCCTGATGGCAGAATTCAGCATTCTTTAGAGACTCCTTTTCAAAGTAATTGAACAACAGATATGAGTTGGCATCTGGTCATGTGCGCAGCCTGGGTTGTCTGCAAGGCCCACGCATGGCTCTGACAAATGAGTGGCCTTGAGGGAGTGATTTAGCAGAGACAACTGTTGATCAATCCCTTGCTACTAAATGATAGCACTTTTGATTATTTTATTTACTATTATCAATAGGATTAATTTTCTTTGTTGGCAAGATGTCACTGAAAATAGTATGTCCGTAAGATTCTTATGGTCATGAGAGCCAGAAAGTCAGCCACCTCAAGGGTGTGTATGACTATGGTGGATACTCTTGCACCCCTCCAGGGAAACCTTGCATGATTAAGGCTCCAAAATGCCTGTACACCAATGCATGCAGCATGGGGAATAAACAGGAAGAACTAGAGACCTGGATGTGGTCATAGGGGCATGACATCATTGCAATTACAGAGACATGGTGGGATAGCTTACACGTCTGGAATGCTGTCATAGATGGCTATGTACTTTTTTAGGAAAGACAGACCAGCAATGCAAGGTGGTGGAGTTACTCTTTGTGTGAGAGAGCAACTGGAATCTCTCTGCCTAGAGAGGAAAGAAGAATGTTTTAAAAGCTTATGGGTAAGAAATAAGAGGCAGGCTAACAGGGGTGATACTGTTGAGGGTGTTTTCTACAAACCACCTGATCAGGGAAAGGAAATTGATGAGGCCTTCTACAGGCAGCTGAAAGTAACCTCATGATCACATGCCCTGGCTCTCATGGGAGACCTGAAACACCCTGATGCTTGCTGAAAAGGCAACAGAGCCGGGCATGCATGGTCCAGGAGATTCCTGCAGTACGTTGGCAATAACTTCTGACACGGGTGGTGTAGGAGCCAATGAAGAGAGGTGAACTGCTGGACTTTGTACTAATGAACAAAGAAGGTTTGGTATGTTAAGGCTGAGGGAAGCCTTGGCTGCATTGACCATGAAGTGGTGGAGTTCAGGATCATGTGAGGAAGAACCAGGGCAATAAGCAGGATTGCAGCCCTGGACTTGAGGAGAGCTGGCTTTGACCTCTTCGAAGACCTACTGGGTTATGACTCATGAGGATAGGATGGCCTAAGAGAATTTGGTAATGTTCAAATACTGCTTCCTCCAGGCTCAAGATTGATGCATCAGTATGAGTAAAAAAATCAAGGAGAGGAGGCAGGACACCTGCATGGATGAACAATGAGCTTCTGGAAAAATTCAAATGGAAGAAGGAAGTTTACACTGTGTGGAAAAAGGTACTGACCACTTGGGAGGAATATAGGAATGTTGCCAGAATATGGAGAGACATAACAAGGAAGGCTAAGGCCCTCTTGCAATTAAATCTGGCAAAGGATATAAAAGACAACAAGCAGGGCTTCTTCAAGAACATCAGTAGGAAAATGAAGACTGGGGAAAATGTGAGCCCTTTACTGAATGAGGTGGGTGCCCTGGAGACAGAGGATACAGAGAAGGTGGAGTTGCTGAATGCTTTCTTTGCGTTAGTCTTTACCTCTAAGACTGACCTTCAGGAATCTCAGTCTCTGGAGGTAAGAGAGTGTCTGGAAGAATGAACACTGTCACTTGCTCAAGGAGGTTTGGGTTACAAATCATTTAAGCAAGCTGAACACCCACAAATACTTGGGCCCCAGTGGGATGTACCCATGAGTGCTGGGGCAGCTGGCTGATGGTGTTGTTAAGCCACTCTCTATCATCTTATGTTATAGAGAACAGGAGGAAAGCTGACAGCACTCCAGTCCTCAAAAAGGGCAAGAAGGACTCAGGAAATTATAGACCAGTCAGCCTCACATCTATCCCTGGAAAGGTGATGGAACAGCTCATTCTGGAGGACATTTCTAAGCATGTGGAAGAAAAGAAATCAGGAGTAGTCAACATGGCTTCCCAAAGGGAAATCATGCTTGAATTTCTAAGCATGTGGAAGAAAAGAAATCAGGAGTAGTCAACATGGCTTCCCAAAGGGAAATCATGCTTGACCAATCTGATACCCTTCTATGATGGCATCACTAGATGGATAGATGAGGGGAGGGCAGTGGAGGTTGTCTCCTTCAACTCCAGCAAGGCTTTTGACACTGTCTCCTGTAACATCCTCAAAGGGAAGCTTAGGAAGTGTAGGTTGGATGTGCGGACAATGAGATGGATTGAGAACTGGCTGAATGGCGGAGCTCAAAGGGTTGTGATCAGTGGCACAGAGTCTAGCTGGAGGCCTGTAGCTCGCGGTTTTCCCCATGGGTTAGTACTGGCTTCTCTCTTGTTCAACATATTTATCAATGACCTGGAAGAAGAGCTGGAGTGCACCCTCAGCAAGCTGGCTGATGATACAAAACTGGGAGGAGTGGCTGACATACCAGAAGGCTGTGCTGCCATTCAGTGAGATGTGGACAGGCTGGAGAGTTGGGCAGAGAGGAATCTGATGAAGTTCAACAAGGGCAAGTGTAGAGTCCTTGCACCTGGGGAGGAATAAGCCCATGCACCAGTACAGGTTAGGGGTTGACCTGCTGGAAGGCATCTCTGAGGAGAAGGGCCTGGGAGTACTGGTGGACAACAAGCTGACTGTGAGCCAGCATTGTGCTCTTGTGACCAAGAGGGCCAGTGGTATCCTGGGATGCATTAAGAAGAGTGTGACCAGCGGGTTGAGGGATGTTCTGTTTGCCCTCTACTCTGTCTTGGTGAGGCCACATCTGGAGTACTGTGTCCAGTTGTGTGCTCCCCCATTCAAGAGTGACGTGGAGCTGCTGGAGAGGGTCCAATGGAGGGGTACAAAGATGATGAGGGGACTGGAGCACCTTTCTTACGAGGAAAGACTGAGACACTTGGATCTGTTTAGCGTGGCTAAGAGAACGCTGAGAGAGGATCTTACCAACGCTTATAAATATCTAAAGGGTGAGTGTCAAGAGGATGGGGCCAGGCTTTTTTCAGTGGTGCCCATCAACAGGACAAGGGGCACTGGGCACTGACTGGGGCACAAGAAATTCCATCTAAACACGAGGAGAAGCATCTTTACTTTGAGGGGGCCTGAGTACTGGAACAGGCTGCCCAGAGAGGTAGCAGACTCCTTCTCTGGAGGTATCCGAATTTGCCTGGATGTGATCCTGTGCAACCTGCTCTAGGTGAACCTGCTTTAGCAGGGGGATGGACTAGTGGGATGTTACAGCAATATATTTTTTTCTATTTGCGTATTTCTCCCATAATGGCTTCAGAAAGAATATGGAGTAATGTTATTCTACTAAAAGCCATGGTAGAATTACAAACTCTATGAAACTGGAGAACAAGGTATGAATTGTATTATTTGTCAAATTCTTGAAAAATCTCTTTCTTCCTGGCTTTGAGGGGAAGTGATCAATCCAGATGTTCACAGATCATGTGTCCAAAATGTCTTTTCCTTGTCTTGGGGCTGTTTCTTAAAGAAAGGAAGTGTTATTTCTTAAAGCATATCTGTCACATCATCTGTCATGTGTAGAGCAAGATAATGTATCTTTGCCTTCCCTCACCTAGCCTTGTCAAATTTGTTTATTATTTACATATAGTACATAGATCTTAGCTCAGTAGTTTGTAAGTGGTGAGGTCATCTCAGTGGTATGGAATACATAACAAAACATAAATCAGCATAGAATCCACATGTGTAAATACTGCTGGATCTATCCTGTCTCAGTGCACTGTACTCCTCAGGCTGGGGTGGACAGGCACCAAGGCGACAGCAGCAACAGTCTCAAGACAGAGCAAATAGCTGAACTTGGAGACATTCAGATTGTTTTACTGAACTTGTTATTTTGTCTAAAGGTACATTTTCTGTTGAAATTTCTAAGCTATATGTAAGTTTTATGAGTAAATTTTCTGTAATTGCTACTAGAATAGTCTTCTTTCAGCCCAGCAATCTGTTGCACTTCTTTTTGCGTTATCCATTCATGATGGTATTTGAGGGCAAGCAGTATGATCCGTCAAGATTATTTTCCCATGTATTAATAAAGAAGAAAAAGAACTTTGTTTTGAGGATTAAATACAGCTATTTTTTAATAGTATATAGTGTTAGCACAACAACTAAGGAGTAGAAAACAAGCTTTTAAATGCAAAGAAAAAAAGGATTTAAAGGAAGAGGAAAGAAAGATAATTGGGATTTATTTAGAAGTGAGAGACCAAAACCTATATATTGTATTTATTAGACAGATAAATAACTTTGGAATGTAGTATGTTTTATTTAGCTCATAAAAGCATTCCTCCACCGCAGAACTAATTCAATGCTATTCAGTCAGTGGAGAACTTTCATCCAATTTGGTGGCCTTAAATCAAACCTAAGTAAAGGATGTCTGTGCTGCTACAAACAGGAAAGTCGTATGTTACATCCAGAGAATGCCTATGTTAAATTGGAAGAAATGCCTGTTTAAGGCCTTGCCTCAGAAACAATTGACACTGATCTAAATTACACTGATAATTAAATCAATTTAGTCAGATCAGTGCAAGTTTCTCCATGTACGCATTTGAATCTATTGCAACTGATCTATAGCAAATGAGTTTACAACGTGATCAGTTGTCTAATTTGTGTAATTTATCTATAGATACGACAACACAGAATTGTACATACAGTTGGGAAGTTATGGACAAGTCAATTCTGTTTCTCTAGGAAGGGCAATTGATGTAGAAGGCCTGAAAAATAATTTTGAGAAAGTAGTCAGAGGAAGGACCAATATAAGAAAACAATTCCAGGTCTCAGAATAGTCGTAAAAGTAGAGCGGTTAAGACCTGTATTTCCAGGTGGCACCATGCAGAGACATTTTACTGAGTCGCTTCAAGTTGGTTTATTGGCCATGTCTAAGAACTCTCTTTTAGAACTGTTGGTGGATTTGGTGCCTTTCAGTGTCCTAAGAGGAGGGAGCGCTGTGTTGAGAGAGGAACTTCAGAAGCAGTCTGCAAAGTCAGCAGCAAGGAAGAGTCTGAGTTATTTATAAATAGTACATGTATATGCTATAACAGGGTGGAAATGACACATTATTTCTAGTAGTGGAGCCTTACATACATTTTTCAAAAGTCGGAAAATAGAGTTTTGCCCTGAATATATTGAGAATATTCTTCGTTGAAAAAGCATGGGAAAGAATGCATTTTTTTTTGAGAAATGATTGCCTGAATGTTGATTGCAAGGATGATACCTGGTGCTGGTGTATGTAGATTCATGTGTGTTTATGTTAACCTTTTACAAGCTTGTAACTTAGGTGTTGCTTGTTGTCTACTCAGCCTGTTAAGGCACAATGTGGATTCCTGCAGAGGCTAATTCAGAGCTTCTAAGCTAGATATTGAAGACTCTGGCAGTGAGATAGTATCCCTGAAGGTCTAGATGTCACGTATCAAAAAGTGATACAAAATGTCTCATTTGATGTTCATTGTCATTCATGCAGTTTTCATGAACTCTTACATATTTTAGTGAATGTTCACGTAGGGTGGTCAGTGGAGAAGTGTAAAGTATTCATGAATATACATGCATATTTAATAAGTACTCCCAAGAGTATCTTGCTGGTATCTGGTAATTGGTGTTTCATATTCTAGCTCCTGTACTTGAGAAAAAAATTGTGTCAGATTTGACACAGAGAGAAACTGCACAAAGGATGGTTCTGGAGGCTGGGTGGATGCTTGGTGTTTCCAATGCAGAAACGTGCATGCTCCTCTCTGAATAATGCACAGACAACATTTCATTAGACTTTTACCCATGGGAGACATTTTTCTATTCTGTCATCAACCTGGTAACTATTTTCTGGTTTTTCTGCCACAGAAGCCTTCCTGTGGAGTAGCTGTTTTGTGCCAAATACCTGTATAATCTGGCCTTAAATCTAAGGCTGGCTTAATCAGTCCAAGAAGACTGTTTTAGGTCAAGAAGTGATTTTCCCGTAGCATAAAGTCAACTTCTTTGTCTGACATTGTTACTACTCTTGATTTAATGAGAAAGCAGAGCCATAAAGAAGACTAGAAAATTCTTTTTGACAGCAATTTTAACTTTGGGTACTCTTGTAATATAAAATAAATTGAAGTTGCCTCCAAGCATGGGCAGATGAAGAAAATGCAAAGATAATTTTTGGCATTGCAACCTACCCTTTCCACAGGAAAGTAAGGAAGTAACTGAGTTTACAGATTATTGTGGGGGGATTGTAGTAGAATCTATCAAAATTGCTTGTCTCAAAGGTGCTTCACTACAGCAGCAGTTCACATGCAGTTATTAACCAATACACACTTGAAAATGTTTTTCTGACTAGGAAAATTTTGTTCATTATAGCAGCGGTTGAGGCCATTTTCTGTAATTACTTATCCTCCAATGATGTTTGGTTTCCAAAGGGAGACTTGCAATGCTTGATAAACCTTAAAGAGAAATGACAACATGGCTTCAAATGGTACCTTGGAGAAAAAGCTGCAAGAGCAAGTCTTTGGAACATGGTTCAGAAATATTTCCCTTCTCCTTCACTGTGTTGCCTAACATGGCTAGAATAGGGGCAAAAAACATTACAAAATTCTATGATTGCATTAAATGCTTGGAATGTTTAAGCATGAATATGTATCTAAAAAATATCAGAAGCAGTATTCCACATTAAACACTTGATATTTATGATTTCTTTTTTCTCTGTCAAGTCCATGCATGAGAGAGAGAGAGAGAAATGAGACTAATATTTTTTCCTTTTGCATGATGTCTTAATTTACTAGGACAAATCCTCTTTTCTCTACAGAAGAACATATGGCAGAGGAAGTAAAATTGATCTGGTTCCTCTTAGTAGAACGGAACAGGATGTGGAAGGCTTATGTTAGAGTATCAGAGGATTGCAGCCTTTCACAGTAGGGACATATGTTTGAAGAGGATCCATCTGTACTGTTGCACAGACGAGTTACCGGGACTCTGTGACTGTACTGGGCTGCTGCTGTCAGGGACTCCAGCCACCTCCTCGTGAGTTCTTGGAGTGAATGAAGGTTCTGCACCCCACTGAGGGCTCCTTTGTCAGACCCACCTTCTTCAAACTGATGCTTAGTTCGCTCTGTGTTCTCAGAGATTATTTTTTATTTTTGTCCTCAGATTCTGCCTGTGAAAAAATCAAAATATCCATGCTTAAGATTAGATCTAGTGCCTCAGAAATATATTTTCATGGCTGAATTTTGAATCTTTTCTTAGTAGAGAATTTTAATGGAAACTCAGAATATAGCTGTTAGTTTATTGAGCAGTTGCAATATGGTATCTGAGCTGAATAGCATTTACAATGCAGAGCTTTAAATTTAAGAGCCAGGTAAATAGGAAGCAGGAACACTTCTTGCTCTTAAATTTCTCTGGCCTTCAGCCAGTGTACTTAGCATGATATTATTTGATATTATGACTTTTATTTGATATAGAATTATTGGACTCTGGGTGAATAGAAAAGAGTGATTCAAATTTGTAGATACTGAACTGCATAAAATAACTGCCATTCACTGACCATAATTGTCTTTGGTCAAGGGCCGTTCAAGGTAGTTTGACTCAAATTCAAAGCACACGGTTGTTGATTAAATATCGTCTTTTAGTCACAAGGAGAAGGAGGTTTATGTTTCTTGATACCAGGTCATCCTGCTTTTATTTAATTTTCATTTTTCTTGCCAATGTTGTCATTTAAAGACTCGGGGAATTGCTGTAGCAGAGCAGTTATAATAACGTATGAGAAGAAATTCAATCATATTTGTATGTAAACTGCAGAACTGACATGCTTTATTTTGACTAGCTGCTTCTTCCCTGCTGTTTTCTAGGCATTGGTAACATAATTCTATGTATTCTCAGAACTGCCACAGCTGAGGATGGTATGGATTAAACTTCACTACAGTATAGTAATAGTATGAGATTGCTCTTTCAATTTGCTGAAATAAGTGTTTTCATTAATGCCTTAAAATAAATGCATTTGGTGCCCTACAGGTTAAAATGCAAACCCATAAGAAACTATCTTTAGAAGCCTTTGCCACATGGAAATATTTTCTTCTTCTTCCTAGTGAAATATTTTTACCACTTCATTTGCCAGTTTCTATCCTATGCCACTCCTAATGCCACTAGGCACAATTTTTCTCAGGGCCAAAATTGTCCTCCAACATCTGTCACAATCTGCTTTACTTTCAACATGCTGTGCTGCTTAGTCAAGTCTTGTTCTTAAAGCAGAGTCATGGGGACTATCTCCAACCGTGAAACACAGACGGACACCCCAGCCACATCCCCATTCTATTTTAGACATGTCCTAATTTCCCTGGAAAGGAAATCTGGGTGCCTGTGCCAGAGGGGACCTCTGTGTGTCACCAGTTGTAGATGATCAGGAGACCAGAACTTCCATACCATTGCAGAGGGCATGTGTCCTGCTCTAGACCTGGTGGTCAGGATCTGTCAGTCTTGATCAGAATACCAGAAGGTGTAATAAGCATGCCAAATATGCGTGTCTCTGTGTCTGATAATAAGCCAGATAATAACAAACTCTCCAAATACTGAAGAGAAGAAAGATACATGTGGATCTACATCTGTAGTGTGGGCTGAGAAGATTGTTTCCCTGCCTGATTCTAGGAAAAAAGAAAGCAAATTCACATGCTGAAAGATGCCCTCAATTCCTCCTTACTGCATTGTCTGGAATCCTGTATTGGAGTAGGCGTAGCTACTCCACCTGAGGCAGAAAGCATTTTCCCAGTGGTGTCTTTAAGTAAAAAAAACAGTTTGTCCTTTTTCTGTTTCAGTAGGACTAAAAAAATTTGGTTTTGCACTGTCCACAAGAAACGTGTGTGTGTGTCTCTGTTTGGGTGGTGTTGGTACTAATCATTCATTGCTCAGTTTTCCTTTCATGGCCACCTTAGTCAAATCAGCCTGGTTTCTTCTGAGACTACAAGCCGTTCAAGCAAGGAGAAGCCTCTGTTTTGTGGGCTGAATGGTTTATAGAGCATTGGCAGAAGTTACAAATAAGTACTAACTAACTGTACATTAGACAAAACAAATGGATTGTGGTGGTAATTTAATTTTACATAGGCAATACGGGAGTGACTAAATGGATGTATGTCATTCAAACAGAGAAAATATACAAACAATATCATGGTAAGACAGTCAAATGATTTTCTCTATAGAACAATACTAAAGAAGTAATATATATATAGGTTGTTTAAAGATAGCAAAATTATAAACCACAAAAGTGATAAAAACCAAATGTAATAATTTATTTTCAAACTCTCTGATGAATAAGATTTCTTCTATTTTAGCCTTATGAAGACTTCGATGTGTCTTGGGAACACTGCAACTGAAGTTGAACAAAACACTCAGTCACGAACTATGATGCTCTTATAAATTATTATTAGTATTTTAATACTTAACTCTTATTCATAACTAAGATGAGAGGAAAAAAACCCCACCAATTCTGTCCTTGTAAGATTTGGAGTCAGCTGTGATCCCTTGTTAATCTCAACACTTGCATGAGCTGATCTTCATGAATCATCAGCTTTTCAGTTGGTAGTGCGTTTACAGGTCTGCAGCAAACTCCTTATTGTCTTTCTTTTTTTCCTTATTCTTTCTTTTTAATTTTTTTTCTCTCCCTTTCCCCTTCCTTGTCATATGAAACTCTTAAAGAATCTTTCAGCTTAGAGTATTATATCTTTTCCTTTATATGCAGACTTTCAGTTTAGATTTCACAGTTTAATAGGAGCTTTACATAAGCCTGAGCAACTTCTGCTTTTATATACGAGTTTGCAATTTCACAAGGAAATCACGCAGAAACTCTGGAATGCAATAGTCATTATTTCTCTACCTATTTCTTGAAATTAATGTAATGTATACATATATATTGTAATACAGCATGCACACATTTACTGAACATTTTTTAGTAATAGCAGGGTTTATCACTTAGCTCACTCTGTGGTTTTGCACAGTGCAGCTTAAAGCTGCCCAACGAGGGCAGCTCAGAATTCACTTAGGCCAGAGATATCTTCCAGAGAGATGAGGCTAGTATCATTTCCTGCTTTGTCTTAGTGAAGGAAGTCTGTTAACAGCTGACCAGAGAGCACCAGCATGCTGCCTTTTTTGCTAATTGACATCTAAAGGCCCACTTACCTCTGTCGGTAGTAAAAGCAGTTAGGTTGACCTCTTACATCAGAGAGCTGGTTGGATCCATGGCTTACTGAATGTTTAGAGAAAAGGGGAATGTGGCAGCGACCAGTAATTATAGTTAGCTATTGTGTCTACGAGGTCAGGTAAAAAGTCATGCAAGTCCTCTACAAGATCTGTTTATAAATAGAGGAATCATTTGGGAAACAAATCAAATGCTGTCACCACCAGAATATGTTATTTTTATAGTGATACTTTAAATTCCTAAGATTATTGTTTTATTATAATGCTGCTATGAGGTAATATCATGTCTTACCCATATTTCCTAAAGCTTTGGGAAGCATACTTAAAAGATGGATTTGTCAAGTTTTAATTGCCCCTTCTTTTAAACTTAGGAAAACATAAATAAGTTGAGGTGATTTTATTTTTATGTTACAAACATTTTTATATTACATTTATGTCACTTAAAAATACATAGAGTGAGCCCAAGAAAAGAGCTTAGTGTTCCTCATTAGTATTGTGAATATAATTGATAGATCTAAGCAAGTGAAATAAATTGACATTTCAATAACTGTCCAGTGGACCATGGATTTACTAGTCTTTTGTTTACAGCAATTTTGATCAAACTTGGATCTGACAACTGTAAAAATAAATTAAATCTAGAAGTGAGAAACGTTGTCTGTTATTTTATATTTTGATGCAAAGTAGTCTTATAATAATTGCAGTTGCTTTTATATATTGAGGTTGGCTAGCCTTCAATTTGTTGTATTAGTCTAGTTGAAAGGAGCAACTCAGATTTGTGCTTTAACTATCTATACATGCATTTCTTCATAATTTCTGTGTGTATGTAAATGTAATATTTGTAAAAGACCATTGACGTCACTGCAAGCTGTAGTGATTTCTTTGATCACAGCATCACTAATGCTGGATTGTGTGTTTTTGCCTTTATCAGTTGGGCTCATCCTTGAAGGTAGTTTAGTTTTTGCAAGTACTTTATTGGTAGCCTCTCTGACAGGGCAAAGAACACCAAATACTGCTTCTTTATTTCAACTTGTAGAGGAACCGTATGCGTAAATACCAGCTTTACTCCCTCGTGCTATCAGTAGACATCTTTCAGTTAGTAATATCTTGCCAAAGCAACCAGAAAAGCAGACTGCTGTGGGTTTTATGCTTCTGTAACCTGTGTGTGACTGTGGCCAGGGAGTAAAATTGTTGTCAGTCTTGCACAGCACATTCATTTGTGATGGACTGAATTAAAATAACACACCCATTGTAGCACCAATTACTTCTAACACATGACCCCATACAACATATGTTACATGTTCCCAATCCTGGAAATAAAATTAGGTTAATCACGGAATATACTGTAGG
>NW_010397125.1:34266-66841 GCF_000710305.1 Buceros rhinoceros silvestris
GAAAGAGCAGGGATGTAATCAAGAGGTGGCTGGAGTGAGGTTCAAGCTGGTAAAGAAGAGCATTGCTGACAATGTGGGCATACCACTAGGTGACATTGATTAAAACAAACAATCTGTGTTGCAAGATTGATGTCTGCATATATTGCATTTGTATAATTCATGTCCATTTGCTTCAGACTGAAAACTGAAATGGCAGGTGATTCAATATGGACGTTTCAGCATAAATATTGAAAAGTAACAACTTCAATATCCAGTCAAATCACACTGAGGATAGTATCAGTGAAAACAAGCTGTTAACATCAAGGCCATTTTTGTGTAGAAATTACCTCTGTTAGGCTCCTAAAAAGTGTTATTTCAGACAACGTTAATTGTTTTCTTTAGTAGAGCCATATTAATCATTAATGCTTACTCGCCAAGAAACTAGCAGGAATAATGACTTCCCTTGGTAAACTCCAAGGGATGTTCTCACACAGTTAAAAATGACTGCTTGAGAGAGGAAATATTCAGCAACGAAACTAGTATGTAAACAGTCTGTTTTCACAATATGTATTACTATTTACTGGTTTTTTTTCCCCAAAGCCTGAGTTCAGTCAGGACCAGAAGAGCACCACCATTGTCACAGATCCTGTTTTTCATTTTTATTTCAGTTCTCATTCTCAGGGGAGATTGATTTTGCTGGGCAGAGAAGTGTAATTGCTCATCACAATTGATAAAGGTTTTGCAGTTTGCCAACATGATTAGATTACAGGAAGATACTACAGCTACTTCTGTGACTTGGAGTATGCTGGTCTACCATATCGTAATTCAGCAGTGTCTAAAAATACGTGGGAAGTATACAGCGGTGACTCAGGAGTGACAGTTGTATCTAGTTCCTAATTTGTGTGTTTGCTACATGAGATGCCAGCTGTATAAAACTTGCTTCCACTTCTTAAAATGGAGACTATTTCAGCTGATTTTCACTTATCTGAGAATCCAGCGGATGAACTACTATTTGATGAAATAACTGGATATTCTTCCTTAAGTTCCTGTCTGATTAGAGCATTTAAGGAAGCTGAAATTGTACTCATCAAATAACATAGTATCTGCATTTCCAAGGAAGTGGTGAGAATGAATGCAATTTGGTACTGTCACAAAGTGTGTTGATCAGTGATGTACTGGCATTTCTAGGGCAATAGTACGATGTTCTCTCCCCACACATTTGGTAAAAGGAGGCTAAAATAGACCCTTTGCTTCATGAAAGTCTGTCTTTGGCTATCTCCTACACGAACTTCATATACTTCGAAAAAAGTCTCAGTTTTTATCCTGTAAATGGTTAGTCTTTTTTTGCCTTTTCATATTTTGGGGGCTCTTCTTTGGGAATGAATATAGCTTTTGTCTAATCCCAGCCTAAGTTTATTCATGTATCTTTACAGCCATCAGTCCTGTGTCAGTTACTTAAGAGTCTGTGTCAGACTCTTAAGTGACTACAACCAGGATACTGAAACGCGTTGCACGTGTCCTGGCACCCATAATGCTGATCTTGCAATTGGTTAGTTTGCTGATTTTCTGCTTTTTAAAAATTTAAAAGCCTTTTACAATTTTCTGAGGAATTGTAGACCCTGGATCAGTGCTTCTGGTCTGTTGAAAATTGGCCTGCATTTCACCATCACTTTGCATAGACTCTTTAAAATAGTCTACAACACACGCTCCTCTCCCTCTCCCCATCTGTTACCCCACCCCTTTCGCTGCCCCAGTTAAGCCTCAAGGTTTCAAAAATGACTTAAATGTACTATCTGTATCTTTAAAAAGTCTCATCTGTTATTTTTCATATCTGAGGTTTGTGTGTAAGAAGGACCTGCTGCAGGAATGACACCATCCAAAACTCCAGAAGTTTCTCTCTTCTGGCATGCCCAGTTGTTTTTAGGGAGGGAAAATCTTCTTTCAGGGAATTCAAACAGAATTGGTGTGTAGAGACCAGGACCAAAAAAACCCAGCAGGTTTTTCCTTGCTATCCAGCCATACCCCTTTAGTAGCACATACATGCTAAACTGAAAACATAGTTCGTGTGTCTGTTTTGGGGACCTATAAAATATAAAGCAATAGCTCACTTGATGCAATACAGCAGGGGCAGTAATGACATGATCTAAGTGACAAATTAGGAGAATCATTTTTTGTAGCAGCCTTCTGAGTGGGTATGAGTGGAACAAGATTGCATTTGCTAAGGGCAGATAAACTGGTGTTGCAGCAAATGAGACATGCGATGCTGAATGTGCAGTTGGGAGTTTTATATGTGTGAATTTCTGGACAGAACAGAAAGAAAGAAGGGGGGAAAATCTCTTAAAAGGAGAACAAGATATTTGAAGAAGAGGAAGACCCAGACTTTATGCTCTGGGGGTGAATCAGGTGATGTAAGGGCCGTATGACCTTGTTTGAAGCAAACAAAAAGGGCACAGCAACAGAATAACTGGAGAAGGAACAGTGTTTTGAAAAGATCAAGTCTATTGATCCTTTTCTGGAGAAGTGGGGGATTTGGAGAAGAGTTGAAGTGGATCATCAAGGAAATGGCAAATACTTGAGAAGGTTAGGGAGAAGATGATTCATTAACATAGAAATTAAAGCAAAGACATCAGAAGAAGAATATGTAGGAAGAAGAACTGAGAACGAGAGGTAGCTGATGGCAAACATGTGAACATAACTACATGGCAGAAAAGAAGGGAACTTACTGTTTGCTGTGCAATTCCAGAAGAGAGAATGGATGCAAGAGCTGATTTGGAGGAGGAGAAGCTCAACGGATCTTCATGGTCTGTTTCAGGAGCTAGGCCTCTGTAAGATAAGAGGTTATAGCACACCGAAACTTACAGGTTTCTGGAATTGGCAAGAATTTGGAAAGAATGAGGTATATAGAAGCTTTGGATAGCTGTCAGCTGGCACAACCATGGCAGAGGTATTATCAATGGTAGATTTAGTATAACAGGAAAATGGAGCAGAAAGGCATCTTTAGAGGAGATATTACTGGAGTTTGAAGGAGAATAAGAGATCTAGCTGTGTTCTGAAAGAAGATTAAGAAAATGGATCAGGATGGAGAGGATTAGAAGAAGTGGTGGAAACTGTGGACATGTGAAGGTATTTTAGGAAGAACTGGGGTGAGGGGAGAGAGAGTATAAAGGAGAAAGCAAAATTTGCCTCAGCAAAGGAGTGGTTAAATTTTCTGTTTACCAATAAACCTGTAGATATTTGGAAGTTTCCATTTATTTTCATACATGAATGAACATAATAATATAAGGTATGAAAAAAACATATGAGAGCTATGCATTGATTGATTTTTATTATGCCAGCCTTTTCCACTGCCCTGTGGAAACTCTTGAAATGTAATAAACACTGACTTTATTTTGAACCCTGGAAATAAGTTGGTTTTGATAAAGATAGTAGATAGCTCTTCAAACTAGTTTGGGCAAATTCATTAAAAAGCCATGTCCTGAAAAAAGTTTTCCCAAACTGGAAATACAGTGTTTGCTTCATTTTAAGCAATCCTAATGGCAATATTCCTGGTTGTATAATTACATTTTTACCTTTGGTCAATATTAAGTGTTCTTCTTTTGTATTCATTCATGATACTTTTGCATAACCCTGCAAGTGCAAGTCCTATAACATGTTTATATGTCAAAGTATGTATGGATGTCGCCATCTTTAAATTTTCATCCTTGGTAAAAATATGAAATATGAAATTTATAGCAATATGTAGCAATCAAGGCATGGTGGAGAATAAGATGGAAGATTCTCCTCCATTAACATTTTGTCAGCAGTGCAAGCAGAATAATTTAATTCTGATCAACAGAATAGTAGGCATTTAAATAGCATGTGGGATTCCCGCTGAACTATGTAAATAAATGGGGGTATTTTTTGTGTTATAAAATGGTATAGTCGAACTTCTGGCCCTCGTCTGACAGAGATTCAAATGGGCACTCAGGCTTGCTCCTAGCCCTGCAGGTGGCATGGAAAAGACAGTTGGCTATATCTACATGAGATGCCTCTTCATTCACGTAAGAAGTTAGAATGGAAGAGTTAGACAAGAAGATTTTAGATACTGGAATAAAATGCAATTTCTATGTAAATAAATAGGCTGAAGACTCAGTAATTCATGAAGCCAAACTGATTGAACCCAAATGAGGTGTGACCCACTCCATTTCTTTAATTAACCGTCAGAGACATTAACAAAAATATATATAAACCTGTAGTCATTTCTAAATATCAGAGTTACACTTAGCAAATGTTAAAACCAAAAAATTGTGTATTTCAGTACATTTGAACTCTCCTCATGAAAGCTACAGCCTAAATAGTACTGATAGAATAATTTTTTAAATGGTGTGATTTCCACTTCTGAAAGCCCTGTGATCTGACAGTCCTAATGTATGAAATGTGTAGTATTAAATGATAAGCTGGTGTCAGAATTGGAATAGGGAAATGCTGCCATTGTGAAATGATGTATTTACTTACTGTGGTGAACAGTTCAGCTAATAAATGACATTATAATAACCAGTATGGAGGGAGGGTATAAGTGATGAAAATCCCTAATGAATCACCAAATGGAAGAAAAAAATAATAAACGAGGAAAGCAAAAGGAAAAGAGTTACAATAATGCTTTCTTTACAAAACTGTAAAGTGATAAATGCTGAGTCTCAAGCCAAATAGATTTTATTGTTAGAAATGCTTATGAAAGAACAAGTTTGGACATCTTTGTTCCCTTGAACATCACAATATTACAAGTATGAGCTGTCTGATTTTCTAATTAAAATGGTAGTGCTTTGAAGTGACAAATTAATGCTTTTTGGAAATTTTTCAGTATATATCAAGTTCCTGGTTGCAAGCATTTAAGGATGTAGCACTTAATAATGTCCCATGCACAATATCTGTATCCAATAATGGCTTGCAAGAAGAGCAGAAGTTCAAAACCAGATTCTGCAAGAGCCACAGAATTTTGGCTTTGTTAATTTTTACAGGTTTATTTTATCCTTATCACCTTTGTAACCCATAAAATACCTTGCTTAGGCAAAGGTCTGAATTCACTGTCATGCTAATTGTTTCCAGCATGTTTTGCTAACCTTTTTATGTAGCTCCAGCACTTACAGAGCTGGTATTTAGTACTTGAGCTTTTCCTGTTCCTTTGCAAGGAAAAGCCATGGAGATACTGAGAAAGGGAAAGGGAAGAATAGTACCTAGATGTAATTACTTGATAAAATTAATTTAAATTGTGTGGGAGTTAATCCTTGAGTCATCACTGCCTTGTTTTCAAGAAGATGTTAATGCTGTGCACAGATACCGTCTTCTTGGTTTTATCACTTATTTTCAGTATATTAAATACAAACCTTGAAAAACTTTTTGAGAAATATTATTCTGTGGTGAAACACGTGGCATTTTTTGCTTTATTTGTTACCTTTAAGTCTTTAATCCAAAATCACTAGTATGATCAGTAGAGATACCTACTTTAAATTCATTATCAGAAATTAGATGTGTGAAGCGAATGTAAGTCATATATTTTCCTCAATCCTTCAGAAAGACACACTGTTATTAAAATAATAAAAATTAAAAACCTAAACACAACCAACAACCCATAAATAGTAACTATAAGGAGACATCTGTAGAATTTCTGTCTGCTCAAGAAGATCTCTTAAAGTTGGTGTAATGTACATCACTGTTTCTTAGCTATAGTTATTATTCATAGCAGTCCTTAAATGTCTTAAACTGCAATAGTGCTGCATCCAAAGGACAAATATGAAGCTAAATTTCTTGTACTCCTCTGCCTGAATGTCACTATTTGTCCTTTTTGAGCAAAATAGAAGATAACAATTTAGTAAGCTCAAACATGAAGACACTTCTGCAGTTTGAACTAAGGACAGAGAAAGCTAACAGAATTTACTGTTGTTTTCTTCAGCTGATATTACACAGATTACGCATTTAATGACCAAGTATTTGCTGACAACTTTTTGTTTGTTTGTTTTCCGACGAGTTTTACAAGAGGCTGTTACTTTCTCCTCACTTTCTTCTTGCTAGTCACAGTGTTCTCAGCTATTTTTCGGATTGTTTTTAGAATTAATTAAGAATGAATTTTCACTGAATTAATTTTGCAAATTCATTCACAGCAATTAGTGGGTGTGGCCTGCAAAGTCCCATTCAATGTTCATTTGGTTTATGTAGAATGTTTGTTTATGTTTTCATTACTAATAGTGCAGAGATTATTGCCCATGAATAGAAAATAACCCATCATTTGTGGATAACAACAAGGTTAGGTTAAAGCTCAAGTAGCAACAAGTTGCTTATAGTCATCTTTGATTTTATATTTCCTTTCTAATCCAATGAATATTCAGCGAGGGAATGATAATTTTAACTAAGTGATTTGTAGCTGGATGTTAGCCAAATTAGTTTAACTCCAGGGATTGTATGCAAGTGACATACAAGGACAATGCTAATATATTCACTGTGAAGTTGGCAATCTGAATAAATATAAATAGTAGTAGTATGCCTGAATGTATGCCTTAATCATAACAATCTTGATGTTGGTCTAGAATTTTGATGCTGTTGGATGAACTCTTCATATAAACAAATGCTGGAATGATCTTATTAAAGCTACCTAATGAATATGCTGTATACTATGAAATTATTAACAAGACATTTAGAAATGCAATTAACTAAAAGAAAGGGGTGATTACAGAAGTTAATTTCACAGAAAAATAATATATTTGTTTTATTCAAATCTCATGCTTAAAGACATTGGTGGTGGCTGGTTGCCTTAAAGATGCCTTACTGTGGGGTATTGTTGAATGACAATGAAACATCTGTGTTATACTTAAAACAACAGTGAAGGAATAATTCCTTTGCTTATTATTAACTAGCAACTCTGTGGTTTCAAATGCTGTAACACATTGCTCTATTCCTATTTTGTTGCCAAAATTAATCAAGTGTCATTTGCTTGTCTGTGGATTGCTCAGGTAGATCCCCAGGAGGTCTAAAACTCTCTTGGAAAAGACAGCAATTAGAAGTATCTTTACTTCCTTTCAAAGGAGTCTGCTTCAGGACTGACATGCTGTCATTTTCTAGCATGTCCTTTTGTTTCACATTCTACCTAGCAGAATCCCACTGCACCTCAAAATTATAAAAAAGCTTATTTGAATGCAAGTACTCAATAAGTAGCTTCTTTGGAAGAGGGAAAAGTACAGGCAGTTGCTGGTATATAGAACAAAAGATATTTACTGCAGTGAAGCTAGGGAAATAAAAATTACATTGCAAAAGAAAATATTTTCATCAGAAGCCAGTCTTAAACAATTCAAGCAAGGTTAGGCAGTCTGACTTCTTCTGAGACATCATTTCACCCTTTACTTTATAGACTGGTTGATTAGAATTCAATATTTTCACACAGTCAATTCCTTGCAGTCAAGCTGTTATTATTTAAAGAGAATTTTATTTAGAATACTCATGTCCATTTTCAGTTGCAATTAATTTTTATGGAGCTAAAATGCTTGATATCAAGTGTTACCAAATAGCTTGAAGTTCTGAAGAAGATGATGCAGGAAGTAGCAGGCAGAGACTCCTGAAAGGAATCACAATTGAGTTTTTTGAGACAGTAGTCAGCTGATATTAGTGCGAGAAAAATCTGTGGGTAAATAAGTAGGTAGGTTTTGAATAGTATCTTGTGTCAGGAATAAAATAAGAATAAGAAAGAATAGAAATCTTCTTCCACTTTTTTTTTTTTACATTTATTTTAGAAGACATAAAATAGTCAGAGTCCATGCTCATGAGCTTCTACTTGAGGAAGAGAAGATATAACTACTGCTAACATCCTCCCTACTTTTTGCCCATCACTGGAGATAGTATGTGAGCACTAACACATTAGAAGCCTATAGGAATTGCCTTCCACCTGAGGAGAAGCAGAACGTATTACATTTGAGCTCTTTTTCTTGTTCTGGAGGAGGATTGGGTTGCTTTGTGCTTGCTTTGGGAGTCACATGGGAAATTCCCAGAAAGACAGCTGGCAGCACAGAATAATTTCTGCTGCTTTTTGTGCAAGGGAGTGAGGGTGGGCAGATAATTTGTTGTTAAATATGGAGGTCATTCCTCAGCCCTAGGTGTCAGAGGGCATGCTTATGTGATTGTACCTATACTGGAAGAGAGATGGGGTTGTTAGCACTTGTACAGTTGAATACATTGTGAAAAGTGTACTTGGTCTATAATACCTAGCAAGTCACTTCTTTGACGAGTGAACTTATGTATAAATAGTGGTTAATTGCAGACATCTCTGAAATTTCCATTTCAATGAAACCTACTATTATGCTGACCCTCACTTTTACTAGATAATTTATTTTAAAATTTTAATGATGTAGTTATTTTTTTCTTTAAGAATTTAAATGTAATTTGATGTACTCTATTTTAGAAAAACTTTAGAACAGTAAACACTTTTATATGGTTTTTCAACTGTCAAAAAATCTAATATGCAGTTATGTGTCTAAACAATAGGTTTGTGCAGTAGGATATTATATATACGTTATCTGTCAAGTCTGTTTATTCCTACAGGATTTCACTTCAGCAAGTACTATTCAAAGTGAGAAAATCTATTTAGAACTGTCTTATTGCCTCCTGTAATCTGCTAAATCACCTGTGGCCACACTGGCCATTTGTTGCTACAGTAAATAACGTAAAAATATCCCCACTCCCACATTTAAGGGCAGAGACAACTTTCAGACCAAATCTCTGTCAAAGAAAGAATGGTCTTTTCTTGTAGAAAAAAATAAACTTAAATGAATCTACTTTGAAAGTGTGAGAATCTTTAAAGACTTCCTTCTATTAATTAGAGAGAGGAAGAAGTGCATCACTACTTCCCAACTGAGGCCTGCAATCAGAGTCCTTTTAAGGTTTAATGAAGCAGAGTGCTTGAAAATAGCAGAAATGTAGCTGGGCAAGTGAGTGGGCTGGTGATCTGAGACAGTGTGGTGTTAAGCTCTACACAAATGATGATGAACACAGCAGCGTTGATGCAGGAGGCTATCAGGATCCGTTCCTTCCCCTGCTGTTACCATAATCATGCCTCATGACAGCCAAATAGGAAACTATACTTGGTAGATAACAGGCTCTAGTTTTTCATAAAGTTGTTCTAACTTTGCACATCAACTACAGTAAACCAAACCTCAAATTTGCTTAAACTGATTTAACCAAGGACTGTGTTTGTCTGAGTGTAATGAAGAAGTTGAGTTACAGCAATTGAAAAAGTTGCTATCGCTCTACAGAGGTTACTGCTCTCAGTGGTAATAAAAAAAAGCCCTCAAAACCCTCCAAAAAACTGCCGGATAAGAAACATTTTTGTGACTAGGTTTGTGAATGCCATTAATTACTGATTTCAAACCACAACTGGTAGATTCTCCCTGAAGTTTGGTGACTTCTTAAACCACCCTATTTGTAAATGTCCAGCCATGCCAGCATTGTCAGTTTCTGCAAGATAAAACGATTTCTGTCCTTCAGTCCTTCTGTTCATCCATCCGTTCCACCCCATGGTTTAGTGAAGCTTAGTCTTCTGCCCACTGACAGGCTAGTTGTACAGCTCTTAGCATGTGGTTTCTGTCTGTCACAGGTGTCAAAAATTCTGAAGCCTCTTTTCTGATGAAAGTATCATGAGCTGCTCATATAGTTTCTGGGATGATCTTACCAGCTGGCGGATGCAATTGTTTTACTCAACACCCAGAAGCTTTCATTTATTTGCCATCCTCAAGGGATACCTTGAGGTTTCTGTGACACAGAGAAGAATTGAGAACGTGCATGGAAATGAAGTAGAGTTCTGTTAAACTCGTTTAAACTCATCTACATTTGGGAGTTTATATTTGTTTAATTGAAGTAATTAAAAATTTATTTTAGTTATGTTGAAGCCACTTTGTCAATGCTAATCAGGTCCTTGTAATGCTTTAGTGCTATATAACTTAAGACAAAGTCATTCTGCCTCAGTGTGTGGCCTGACTGCTTAAAGAGTTGCAACTGAAAACTCTCAAGGAGTAACAGAACGAGGCGAGAAGAGAAGGGGCACAGGGAGCTGGGGACAGGGGGGTGGCAGAGCAGTCCCTCACCCCCTGATGGAGAGACCTGCAGCCCCTGGAAAAAATATTTTTTTCTGTGATAAGAGTTGTTGATGGCAATTTGAACATAAGTCAACACTGGGCTCTGGCAGCCAAAAGGGCCAACTGTGTCCTGTGGAGCATCAAGCATGACATAGGTGACCATTTGAGGGAGGTGATTGCCCCACTCTCCACTGCACTGGTGTGGCCCCACCTTGAGTACTTTGTCCAATTTTGGCTACCTCAGTGTAGAAGGTCATCCCAGAGGAAGATGATCAAGATGGTGAAAGGTCTCGAGTGTACAGTTTTTGAGGAGCAGCTGAGGTCCCTTGGTTTGTTCATCTGGAGAAGAGAAGGCTGAGGGGTATCCTCATCACAGCCTTCCACGTCCTCAAGGGGAGTAGCACAGGAGAAGTTACCAGATCTCTCTCTGGTGCCCGGTGACAGGACGTAAGGAAATAGAATGAAGCCACTTCAGGAGAAGTTCAAATTGGAAATTAGGAAAAGGTTCTTCACTGAGAGGATGATTTGTCATTGGAACTGGCTCCCCAGGGAAGTGGTCGTGGCCAAGCCTTTCAGAATTCAAGGAATGTCTGGATGACACTTAGTCATGTGGTATACTTTCAGGTAGTCATGCGAAGAGCAGAGATTTGGAGTCGATGATCCTTATGGGTCCCTTCCAACTTGAGGTACTCTCTGATTCTATGCAAAGCATTGTGGGACAAGGCCAGGGACATGGCTGTGACAGCTGAGAGTCCAGCTTGCCAGACAAGTCTCCACAGTGAGGCAGGTACAAGGTCAAGCCAGGGAGTCGAATTTATGGGTCATGACTAGCCAAGTCCTATAGGAAAAAAAAAAAATATTTGCCTGTAAAGCACTTCAAAAAGGGCCTATAGCATATCCTGAGGGCAAAGGAGATGATGTAGCTTGCTAATCAGATCTAGTAATTACCTCATCCTTGTCTTTGCCGTTGAATGCACACAGTCACAGATCATGCCAATTCACAAATGCAAGATTTGAGTGATATAAGCACTTGCGGCTTATGTATAGCTCACCATTAAGAGTCCTTCAGATAGATAGCCGTTGACAAGCTCAATTTTGTTTTCTATACACCTAATGACTTTTGCACCCACTTTGAACTAAGCAGAAAAGGAGCTCTTACCCAAGAAAATAATGAGGCCCTCAAGTGTCTTAAGTTGGACACCCAGTACCACTAGAAATTTTATAAAATTTCACTTGAACTATGTTAGTACTTTCTAAATTATGTATGATTATAAACTGATCAGTTGTGTACAGGGCTGCATTTCCACGCAAAATAAAAACCATTAAGTACACAGTACGTACTAGGCTTTATATAGCTTGCTTTCTTTCAAAAATTTGTTATGCATTTTAGGGCTTATTGTATTGAAGTCATGAAGGTCTTTATAACTTCATTCTTACATTTTCTGCTCTTCTACATGAATGATGAAATTGTGATTCAGCAGTTGTGGAGAAGACTGCATCTGTCTCATTAAGATACTTACAGTCTAAAATTTTTCTGGAAGGTACATGATGTCTCATTGAAGTGCTGCCAGCAATGTAAAACTCATTTATTCGTGAGTGACTTTGACAGTAAAAATTCCAGTCTCTACAAGTTTTTATTCTCTCTCTCTCCACCTTATTTCCCAAACCAATCTCTTGATGTCATTAATGTTTTAAGAAAAGACAAAAGGCAATTGTGTTCTTAATATGATTATAAGCTGTTACTATAACTTACAGAATTTTTCTAGAGTGAATGCTGTTTCAAGTCCTGTTAAATGCAATCCATATAATTAGTAATTATTTATATTTAGCATTTTATGAAGGTAGGATGGGGTTTTCCATAACCTGTGAAATATTATTTTGCTTTTATGAGTATAGTTGCAACTGTGTTGACTTCTGCAAAGACTGGACTACAGACCATCTTGTCAAAGCCAAGAATATTTTTAAAAGATCAAATGTGATCTGACATCTGCCAATGAAGGTTGTTGTAGAAATTTATTTACGCAGCCAGCTATCAGCTTGGTAAACTAATGCTGACCTGTTAGAGGTCTGAAAACATTTTTTATGAGTTTCCTTTCTTGTGAGTGTTCAAATGAATTCATAGTTCTTGGTTTATGCTTTTTTACTTTGTAAGTAAAAAATAATTTTACTTATTGATTATTTGGGTCATATGCTGTTAAACCAGCTTCCTACTAGTCTATTTGACCTTTTAAAATTTTCTGCTTAGACTTCTATGTTGCAAATTCAAACACATTAATCATTTCAATGCGCCAAAACAAGAAAGTCAGTAAGAGGGAACTCTGTTATTAGTTTTTTAGTTTCACACTCTCACTAACACAAACAATAGTTACACCGCTTCTTTAGGTTACACTGTGATTTTTTTTTACACTTTTTTTTTCTTTTTTTGAAGTCAGGTTTTCCTCTGGCTGAAACAACCACTTCTTCCAGTTCCCCAAGGTTTAGGCCTGCAAATGTAAATTAGTGGAGCAGGAAAGGGGAGAAAAGTTTAAAGAAATGGACAATGACTACTGGAGATGATGTGAGGAGAGTGCAAGGTTTTTTCCCTGTTTAGTTCTTTTTCAGACAGCATTAAATTATTCAGAAGGTAGTCATGGTGACCGCAGTATGTAAGTGTATAAAAGAAAAAAGATCTTGCATCTCTCTTTAGATTGTCTAACAACTTGCAGGATGTAAAGTGCATTTAAGTGTTTGTCATACATGTCTTGACAGAGAGAAGCTCTTCCCCAGAAGAAGAGCAGAATTTGTCGTGTGTAAACACAGGCAGTGGAATTTTTTCTATTTGGTCCTATTCTGTACATCAAACATGAATAGGAAAAATTTAAAGGGTGTTGGACAACTTCAAATGTGAAAATTTTATTAACACTTTCAGGATAATTGTGATTAACAAATGAAAAAAATGCAACAAAATGTGACCACTCATTAGAATCTTCAAATGAAGGTGGGATGCCTAGTTTTGTGTTAATCAAACACAAGTAATTAGGCTCAATATCAAGTTAAATGAGTGAAATGTTATGACCTGAAGTCTCAAGCCTACAGGTGCATTGCCAGACATAGTGGTTTCATGGCAGCCGCCCATGCTCCTGACAAATAATAAGAAAAAAATAATTTCCTCCTTCTTTTACTGGAAGTTAGAGTAACTTTACTTGTCTTGTATTTCGTGCTGACTAGTAGCAATCATGAGGATAATTACCATCAACACCTAACATACCTTGCAGTTTTGCAAATCTGTAAGGAGAAACTTCCTGTGATGAAAGCATTGCTAGCATCTACATGGAAACCCTGTCATGTGTAAGAAGTCAAATTCAAAATTATTTCCCTTCCTCATTGATCCTAAAGTATATAAAACGAACAATCAAAGAACAAACTCTGATGAATAAGCTATGAGTTCACTCAGCTGTGCCAAGACAGTTGCATATGTATTTTCATACATATGGAAGTTCAGCCACTGAAAACTTGCTTGCATTAGAGAAGTTCTGGATTGTTCCAAGTTTCTCTGAGGTGCTTAGCCTTGAATCTACTTTAGATTCTCGCCTTCAGATTCAGGACAGGTATGCAGGCTGTATTATTTTTCATGGTAGAGACCATATAAAGAAAATCCTGAAATGATGCAGAGTTATCTTTACAAAATGGAGGAACTGAAAAAAAGCCACAAGTTAGCCACAGCATTCTCTAAGGTTTTTCAACCAGCAGTCACACTTAGTGTATAAAGTAATTGTCAATGGGTTAAAGAGGTCTGTATAAAATGTTGTGTAATGTACGTTCATCTCTCAGATGATATTGAGGAGCTATTTCAACTATTCCTTTTATATATTATTCCCCATACTTTCTTTATGAAACCAAAGTATAAAATAGAAAGTTCAAAAAATATTTATTATTTCAGATAGTGAATGTGTTGGCTGGATGAACCCAACTGTGGAGATAGCAGGTGGTGTCCTTTGTGGAGAGACTTCTGTGAGTGTACCAGCAGTGCAGTCCTTCCTCATCCCTGTGAATGAATAAGGATGCCTCTTGTGGGGGGTTAGGGATCAGGGGTACTTGCTGTTCAATGAATTCAGAGAGTTATCCTAGTTAATGCTAGCAAAGAAACGCTTGTGAAAATCTAAAGAAAGAACAGCTTTCATTTTTTTCCTCTTGGGAGCTGATAAACTGTCAGGAATTTGAGGGATTCCCAGTTTGTTCCTATACAATGCATTTATATCACAAACATCCTTGCCTGCTGAATGCTCCTTGCCTGTCGCTAGTTGTTTTGCTGCTGATGATTCATCTTGCCAGCTTGAACTGATCACAACTTAAAGCAGGGAAACATCTTCTGTTTCAAATGTGACAACTATTTTTTAAAAATATTTATTATGTTCCAATTTGTAAAGACTAGTCCAAATGCATAATGTCTGCACAAGAGACTTGAATAGCAGGGGCGAGTGCACTGATAGCTCTTTATTAAACACTATAGATCACGGATGTCGGTAGTATTGTCGTTTAGTACTTTGAATGTACAGAGTTACCGAAGTGCTAAGTCATAGTATTTCTGTCTCACTTAAAAAGAAACAGAACGTAATCCTGAAGTTTCTGAATTATACAATCCTTTAAATAAAACTCATAGACATCTTTTTATACTTGTGTACAGTTTCTTTCCAAGAAGTAAGGTTATACTTGCACCATCTTGGCTCCAACAGCCCTACTACTGCAATGCTTACTAAACACACTGCCTGCCTGAGTTTTAAGGAACTGTGTTAGTAACTGTTTCTGTAATGGTGCATCATTTGGAGCATATATGCAAAAGCTATCTGTAGATTTTTCAGCCAGAAATATATATTCAGTATCTCAAACCCCTATGCCATACAGCTTAAATACATTCCAGTATATGTTTTATGATCTTTGTCTGCAACAATTACCTATGAGGAACTGATACTAGAATATTACTAAGAGAATAAAAATTACAAGGTTAGATTGGTCTAAATGATTACATTTGTGATGCAGTAGGCAAAGTATCTTTGCAGTATTGCAAAGATCTGTATGATTTCCTGCAATTTTTGCTCCTGATATTCCTCTCTTTATATACCCCAGTAATTTTCAGTGTTCTTGCTTTCTTAAGGTAAGGGTGTAAAAGCACTTCTCTCAAACCCAGCTGCATTGAAGTTTGTGTTTCAAACCTGTATCTCATGGAAATACGAAGGCTTGTTTGGAATGGCAAAGACAATAATGCTGAGTTTGAATTAACCGAGTTAATCTTTTTGTGCTTCCAGAGGATATTCTGTGTCAACAAGGCCGTATATATACAGTGACTATCAACACATTTCAGAATTTGTCAGTACTGTCCAAAATATACAGAATAATCTGTGAAGCACATATTTAAAAGGTTTGATATTAGAGCCAGTAGAATTTCTGAGGAGATTTGCTAATCCCACACCGTATCTTGCATTTCTTCCTCCCAGGTTTTCATGCTGCTAAAACTGAGAACATTTCCAGTCACTATAAACTGAAGAATTCTTTCTTCCACATTAGTTTCTGACGCAAGCCTGTATCATCAACCATTCTGGCTTGCATTTTCTTTTTGCTATCCTTCTGACTGTTTTCTGTGAGAGAACTTTTTTTCTGGAAAATTTTCAGAAAAAAGGCAGCTTTTTAAAGCAATGGACGGATGGGTTAAAAGAAACATAAAACTGGCAAAAACGTTTTAAGATTTAGTAAAACTAGAATTCACCTTGTTCTAACATGCATCCACTTTGAAAATCTAATAAAGATACAAAAATTTAAATAACTTGTTTGAACTTTTGCCTCATGCATAGAGGGAGGAGAGTGTCTAAAAAGTGTCTGTAAAATTTAATTCATTCAGTTCTCCTCCCTTCTTGCCTCTTATGCCAATCTTTCCCTTTTCTTGCAATGTTCTGATCGCCTTATCATTTTCTTGGTGAAAAAGGTGACGGAGACCTTCTGTGGGAAACTGTCACATAGGATTGGGTTTGACAGGTTGGATGGGACTAGGGCTGGTTTTGCTGCTGCCTGAGACTGAAGAATTCATTTTGGATGGAGTAAACAGAGTGGACTGTAGTGTGGGAAGAGCTGGGAAGCAAGTGTGCAGACCAAACCCTGCACCTGTGTGTACAGTGGAGGAAGAGAGGGAGAGCAGACTGGCCTTCTCATAGAAGGGGAACACTATCTAAAAAGCTTGTAAACTGTTTTGCGTAAAGGGAAAAATCGTCTGTTAAGTACAGATATTTTACATTTGTGCTGTCACTGTTGGTGACACTTCTGATTTATTTCATCTTCCCTTTTTAATTTTAAAAATAACTGTATTTGTCATAATACAAGAGAGGAAGTGTCTTGCAGCTCAGAATCGTAACAATCTCATGGCAAAGACCAACACATGGCACTGTTTTATTCTTGATAAACTCCTCAAAGTTCTCTCTTGCCTGCTCGGGTGATCAAAGTCTCTTAGAGCAATATCCTCAGATATTGTGCAGGGTTCCTTCTGCTATCTGTGAAAGCACACAAGTAGGGGATAACACAATTAGTATCAAATGGAGCAGAATGCTTGATGACCTGCTGACATAGAAGATGGGATTTTGAGAAAGAATATAATGTGGAAAAATACTCCCTATTAAATTTCCCATTGCTGCTCTTTGCCAAATCCTCCTAAGCAGGTCATAACTTCTATTATTACAAGGATTTCTGTCATAGTAGCCAATGGTTAATTCAGCCTGACTTCATCTGCACTTCATCTGGACACCTGCAGTTAATTGTGGGCATTTTCCCCCAGATGCTATCTAAGCTAAAAGCAGGTGAAGAAAAAAAAACCCTTAGGTTAGTTTCCTTTCATTGTGAGAGTTTTTATCCGATTGTCTTATTACTGGGTTTTTTAAAGCATATCTTGTAACTTTTCCAAATGGCATTTCTTAACTGTTGGTTTAACATATGGAGGCCATTGTAGAGATCTTCTAAACTATTAGTTTGCTTGTTTGTTTTTCTGTCAATTTACAATGACATAATATCTCTATTCTTAAATTATTTTTTACTAAAAATGTGTATTATTTTAAAAGTGTACATTATAGTGTTATTGCTCTTCCTTTTATGTCGCCATTAATACTTTTTACTCGCTTTACTCGCTTTACTCGCTTTACTCGCTTTACTTGCTTTTACTTGCTTTACTTGCTTTTACTTGCTTTATTTTAAAAAAATCTGCTACAAATACTTATAAAGTGGTAGAAACTATATTTTTAAGTAGTTGGTCTCTGATAGTTTAAGATGGCTAGAATAAGCTGACATCTGGCTTCCTTTGGAGTTGGTGAGAAGAGGGATCTCCTCCAAAAGGTGATTCATCCCATTTTAATTGTCTGTTACCTTCTGTGCACTGACTATACTAGCCTTAGCTTGTCCAGAAGGCTTAGGGTTTTTTGCCATACTAGAGGTCAAATTTGAGAAAGTGTCGAGCTGCTCAGAAATATCAACAGAGATTTTCTCAATAGATTCTTGAAGGAACATTTTAAAAAAATTTAAAAAGCAATGTGCTTAGGGAGTTTAAGTGATTGCAAAGATAGATAGACAGAAACCAGATTCTTCAGAATGGCTACTTTGTTTCCTAAATATTGTGTTAATCCTACCTGAGATAATAAACTTGGTCTCCAGTAGAGATAAGGTGAGAATCAGGCTTCTTAACTTCTAAATTTCCTTTCAGATAATAATTTGGTTCCTAGGTTGCTGATGTATTTTATGTCTAAATATCCATTTGTCAGTAATTGTGGTGTAATTTATAACTCAAAAAGTTTTCTGGAACCCCATCAGAAAGGAATAAGAATTGAAAATTGCTGCACAATGTGTAATGTTTAGTGACAACTAGCATCTTAGGCCAGCAACTGGTTATTTAATTTTATATGATTAGAAGAGTTGCCACTAAACACAGATCTAATCCCAGAATCAAATAAGGTATAAAAATGCATCTTGCAACATGTAAGATTCTGTAAAAATAAGCATAATTTTAAGAATTATACTAATGGGTTATGTATACATTAAATAGATTTTTTTTTCTATCTAGTATCACATATGGCAACTTGAATGATTTTCAAACATTTGATTACATTTTGCAGTTTTCCTTCTGTCTTGCCGTTCCCTCTGTTGCAACAGAAGTCAGTCGTATTTTATTTCCATTACAGAGCAGAATATTTGGGCAGCTATAGTAAAGATGACATATGATTCCTATGCTACAGCATAATGGTTAATGAAACAGTGAATATATTACTGTTCTGACTTAAGCATAGAAGCCCAGATCACTGCTAGATTGTGCTAACTTCCTATTTGGTAGATAAATATTTCTATGTATGCTTTCAAAGTCAAAGGTTAACGTATAGAGTTTTTCAACCCTTTTGGTAAAGGTGAAGATATAAGGTGAAATGACTGGTTAAAACAGCAAGTAATTAATTGAGTCTTTCTGTTAACAAGAAGAAGGTCAAGTGCACATAACTATTGTGATTACACAGTCTGCATTACAAGCAGCTGAGTCATTTAACCTCAAATTGGTTAGATTGGAAGGCTGAGAACCAATTAAATGAGATTTTACTTCAAAATAGTAGCTATGCTTCTGAGTTACTATAGTATTTTGAGTTTTTTCAGAGTAACTTGTTTTTGTGCAGTAAAACGTTGAAGTTTTCAATTATTTTATTTTATTTGTTTTATTTTTCCTTGACTCACTTTAGATAACTGGCTGACATTTTTAAATGGTAATTTCTAATGGAGATATATTCTTTCCTTTCTGTCTGTTTCTTCACTTGTATGTATGTAATTGTCTTGTGTGTAGTTCTGAAAGTTTTTCAGATGCACAATTTTGATTGCTGGATCCAAAGTGTAGAAAGACTTGCTTAATTTTGTCATGTAGGAATTATATGTCTAGTTTATACTGGAGAGAATCCACATTTATCCACTGACAAAGATCCAAATTATTTGGGATAACCTTTCAACATCTATGAAAAATGCTGAAAATCTGCCACTACTGGTATCTCCTCTAGCAATGAACCCTCAACTGCATAGCATGCTGTGGCTATACCAGGGGAAGCTCAGTTGCTTTGCAAGTATTCAGATCTTTAGTTTCCCTCCAACTCCTTCTTTGTTTTAGTGTAGGAGTTCTCTGCTAAATAGCGTCCAGTACCAGGAAATGCATTATGGGTGGGTATTTACCGTGGAAGCTATTTTTTCCGATTGTCTTATCTTTAGGGAGATACTTTCTTGCTCTGTTAGAAAACTCAAGACTAAGTCAGAATGTAGAGAGGAACTGAGAAATAGGGACCCGTGAGAAAGCGAGAGAAGGAACAAACGTGGCTATCCAAGAATTGCAGAGCTTGAAATAATTGTTTACATGTTCTAATTATTGCATGGAAATATGGGAAAGTGTATGACTCCTTTACTGAGGCTTTATGCAGGCGATATCAGATTTGTTATTTTTGTTTAGAGATTGCTCAGAATTCACCATGAAGTTTCAAGGAACCATTGTTTTAAGTTATGTGCAAACAGTTTAAGATTCAATAAACATACAAAACTACCTTTCCAACAGTCTGTGCTTGCAATGTGTAATCATTATAGAGCACTACTTTCAGTAAAAACAAAAGAGTTTTTTGGCAGCAAGTGATTTTCCTTTTTAACAGAGGTTTGACTAAGAAATGCTAATGTAACGTGGAGTTAAATTAAGAATTACAGGATGTTATTAGAAGTACCGTTTTCCTCATTTTTAATTATATCTTTGTACATATTTTCCACTGGAGCTGCTGAGTAAATCAAGCATCGCAGGAACTTATGCCTAACCAGTTGGTGCAACTGCTGTCTTGAAATACTTATTTTGTAAATTATGGATGAAAAATGGTGAATGTTCAAAATAGTTCGCTAAACTATTAGGGGGCCTGCTTCCTTGAATTTAACCCAGAGGGTATCCAAGAGCAATTGAAGAATGTTTTCCATTGCTCTCATTATTTGCTAACGTTGTCAAAATTGCATACTATTTCTGCATAATATTTCTTTTTGAAAAAATTGCTAATCTATTTCAGTTCCTTTAAAGTTACAGTACTATTTAAGGTCAAAACTGGTTCAAACATTGCTACTGACAGGCGAACATAGGTTCATTTTTGTAGTGTGGAATGGTACCATTTGGAAAATGCCTCTCTAGCTGTTGAAGGAGAAAATGCAAATGACTTTGAGACTCGCAATAAATTTCCAGTATTTCAAACAAAGATAAGGGCCTTCGAAACATCTTATCATCTGAGCAAAATGATCACATAGCTTATTTCTCATTCTGTTAGTAGAAGCTAAACTATGATTAAGGTCCATTGATTCAGAAACAGATTTTGTCAGGCAAACCTGGTATGCTTTGTCAATAAAATTATAAAACAATAAGATTTTTTTTTTTTGTAAAGGCCGTAATATGGTGTATTTGGCTTCTTCAAGAAATCTTTCTACTACCACATAATATCCTGATCTAGAAACTTGCCTTTTATGGAATTAATGTGGGCCACATTAGACAGATTATAAACAGGCTCTGCTCAACTGTGAAGATGTAGATGTGGTTGGAGAGACATCTGTGAATGGTTTTGTTTCCAGCAGATTGCTTTGTGATTTCAAAAACATGCTTTACAGAATGTGAAGTGCAGTTAATAATCAAAACTTTATTGGTTAACTGTTTTAGCAGTTTACTCAGAGAAGGTTTTAGATGTCACCAATTATATTCTTTTGACATTAGCTCCTAGGATGAAAAGGATGAGCTTTTTGCCTGAATGTAGAAAATAAATGGAATATTAAGAGATAGTAAAGAGATTTTGCATTGAGCCAGCACAATAAAACCGAGTTATTCTAGTTAATTTAAGTATAGTAATAATCCAAGCTGAATAGTACTACGTTCTCATGTCTGTGTGCCAGGATGAGAATGGAAATGTTGGAAGAAATTTGAAGTATGGTCACAAAGGTGGTCCTGGAATTAGAAAACTAACGGTATGCTATGAAGTTCTAGCTGATAAATCCAAGAGAAGTGTAAGAACTGTTGTGTCTAAATCTTTTGGTATGAAGAAGAAATAAGATGTTGAGGTTTTTTCTGCCTTGGAGGAGAAGGCATGAAATTGAAATTGAAGCTGGATAAGTTCAATTTTGAATGCAGATGCTATTTTCTAATAGCAAGGATAATTAAACTTCGGAGTAATTTCTCTGGATGTTAGTCTCGTCACTCAATGTTCGAGACATGGTAACATAACCTTCTCTAAAAAATGCTGTGTTAAAGAATTAGGTACTATCAAAAAAGATGGGAAAGAAGAAAATCTATGGACTACAACAGTTAATTAAGGTGATCAGTATGGTCTCTTCTGTCATCAGAGCTGGCATCCTAGACAAAATATATTGATTTTTAAGATATCAACATCATGATTCTTCCTATATTTGAGCAAGACTAAAGGCTTTTCATAATTAGAAGTGAAAAATAATTCATTTTGTAAGGCACCTCTGGTGATTATCTAATCCTGCCAACCACTCAAGACAGGTTCAGTTCTGAAGCTGGATGAGTCTGCTCAGAACCTTGTCCAGTCAAGCGCTGAGTACCTCCACAATTCCCAGACTCTTTGGTCAACCTGCACCTCTGCTTAACCACATGCAGCGTGAAAGTTTTTCTGGTATCCAACTGAAATTTTCTTTGCTGCATCTCATACTGTTTCCTTACCTCCATCTGCTGTGCAGTTCTTCAAAGTGTCTGAATCCCTAATCACCAGATAGGTAAAGGACAATAGCAATTAAAACCTTTGTCTCATCTGTGATCTGTGCAAACCCAATTTCCTTAGCCACTGCTGTTACGTTACTCTTCTGTTACTATTATTTTGGTGGTCCACCACTTTTTCCAGTTATATCTTTCTTGTACTGGTGGGTTCAAACTAAAAACATATACTGGACGTGGTCACTGGATGCATTTTACACAGCAATTCCATATAATTGACAACAGGAATGACAACAAAAAAAGAAAAAAATAAGTGTGGTCATTTTTTTATATATACTCCATGTTATTTTCCACAATGTAGAAATTGTCTCAGGACCTGTGATGTAATTAGATAAATATAATGTTTATTATAGGATTCATTATCTGCATTATCTATATATGCACATATATTAAGTAAATTTGCATTCTTATTTAACAATTAGAGTTAGCTGTGTTTGATCTGTTGTATCATAGCTGTAGTACTGGGGGGGATGAGAGAATGGATATTTGCTGTTCATACTGAACAGAGTTTGAGCACCAGCTGCTACGCTGGCAACAGGAAGCTCCTTCATCACAGACCAAGGGCACAAAACTTTTTTGAGTTTAATCTTTATTTAGTGTATGATGCAGCCATGTGAAACTCCCTGTTTATCTTATTAAGCAAGACCTGAAATTAAGGATGAGATAGCTCCAATTCCTCTCTATTTCTTCTTCCTCTGTGCAGGTTTAATAGTAAAGCCACCAAAATAGTACTTCGAGGTTCATATTTCTGTAGGTATATTAATGCCATTTATTTTGGGCTCCATCTACATCTTAGTTACTGTTCTAGCTATTTTCTGGATCCCCAAAATGCTTGAGAAGGAGATAAATAACAAATTTTTCATCCTGCAGCAAATCTGGAGATTCCCAGAAGTGTAAACTGTAACTAGAAGAATGGATGCTTCTATAAATTTATGTGTGCATATATAAATATGTTCATTTGTACATATATGTGTATGTTCTTTGGAAAAGCATAATTAAAAATAAAAACATAAATAAATGTTTCATTTTATTGGCAAAGCGATATTGAGGTAACAAGTAGGAAAGCTTGTCAGTGCTTTCCTGAAATAGAACAGTCACTTTCTTACAGAGGTTCAACTATTCTATCCCTCATGTCAATAATTATTTATTTCAGACTGTGGTTTTGGGGATATGTCATTGATAAAACTCAGATGAAGCTGTCCAACTGGTCTTCATCCTAATCAACATTTTCTCTCCATGACGATATGCAGTGTCTTCAGATCTAAAAAGCTTTTTTTTCTTCCGAAGAAAGGAAATAGAAGACGACAGCTCTTCTGCTAAAGCAGGTAGTTTAGAACTAAATGTTTGTGTAGGAAGAGGGGGGATTCTTGTGTATTCTGTGGGGTCTTTTCAGTAGTATCAATTGGATAGATAAAGGGAGACCTGCCCCAGAATAGTGTCTAGGCTGGAGATTAGATTATTTTATCTTGAAGTACTTGGTGTGGATGAATGAATTTGAATCTGCCCTAATCAGTGGGGTCATTTCAGCTCTGCTTAACCATTCTCTTTCAATTCCTTTTCAAACAAATGACCAAATCTGAGAGGCTTTAACCCAAAGTTAATATGTCCTGATGACATGGACATTTGTTTTTCTTTTTTTTACTGTGCTGGAATTGCTCGTTAGTTTTTAACGAAAGTTGGGTGTGGACAAGGAAGGTCAGTAAGCTGAAGGTCAATACATAGTATGACAAACATACAGGTTTAGGAGAAGGAGCTAGGATTATTACCAGAAACTAATTGTGTCAGGTTTCTTATGCTGAGTTGCTAAGACTGCATCTGGAAAACCACAAACAAATAAATAAAAAATGTCCAATTTTCCATTCTAAATTCTATTTCATTTCTAAATTCTGCATTTTGATGATTTGATTCCTGTCTTTGTGCATGAGGCTGGGATTTCTGCATTGCACTGTGCGTTAACTTAAAGTTTGAAACAAATTAGAAATTATTGCTAAGGCAGAGTAAATTGTGCCATTGTTAGAAGGCATTTCCGACAGAGAGGATATTGCTCTTTTGTTCTAATATTTGCAACTAGCCATCCGCTGATCTGTAGATGAAGCTTAAATAATTGTTTTGACAGATTAAAAAAATATTTATCAGTCTTGGATGCTACACAGGCCATTGCTCTCTTTATATATTCTACAGTGGTCCTTCTTCTGAGGTGCTTGAACCAGGAATACTCCTGTTTAAAGAGAAATTGATAACAATGAGTCATCCTCAAACTTTGTGCTTGAGGGACACACTACTAGACTTGCCTGTTTTCCACTTTGCTTTGTAGAAAAAGGAAAAGTGACTATGAGTCAAATTCCATTTGCATTTAAGAATTGTATTTATTTTCCAGATATGGTTTTCCTTGTGTATTGCTGATGTGCTGCTAACTGCTACTTGTGTATTAATATTTGTAACGTGCATGAGATTTTCCTAATCATTCTGACTGTCTCTGCTTACACTGCTGTCCCTAATTCATGCCTATTCAAAAGTGGTTATATGTAGATGAGGAAATATTTTTACTGAGGAATATGTAAAGTTAACATTTTGAGAGGCTCATTTAGAAAATGATCGAGGAATACTGACTGCTGTGTGAAACATCAGATACGGATCTGGCTGGTAAATGTACAGATAGATGTCATTGATTCATTTTAATGTTATTTATATGTTCCGAATACCATATTTGGGAGATAAAATATATTCATTGTGTGTAAGAAATCTCATCTCTTTCTTTCTGCAAAATATCACTTGAAAGGAACATGCCTGAGTATGACCTTTTACATAAGGAGAATGAAAAAATACAGCATAATTAAGGAGAGGGGCAGACAGATAAATCAACAGTTTCCACTTCCTTCTGTTTTGAAGGCTCCCATTTTCAAAGGCTATTGTTTGTTAACTCACCCAGAGATCAGTGACTGAGAAGTACTGAACAATTACTGGTTACACTATTTGGGGCTTTTTTTTTCTCCTTCGTTGTTTAATTTGTTCTATACCTGGCGTGACATTTCAAAGACAGAAACTCCCTGTATCTGCATGTTTCTGGGATTTCCATAATCGATGAAATCCCAGTGTTACACTAAACACCCTTCAGGAAGGCATCAATAGCCATCACTTCAGAACTAGTCTCTGCTACCTGTTCATTGTGACTCTTGAACGAAACATTCTTGATCTAAAAGTGCCCATGTTATTGACCACTGTGAGCCTGCTGTTCCCTCCCTTACCAGTCCTCTGCCATTTTCATGAATTATAGTCAGAACATAAGTATAAAGTTTATTTTTAAACTATTCTGGCTTCAAATATTAAAAATATTCCCTGTTTATGATAACCATCTACAAGGAATTCCTTGAAGTCTTTCTGATAAATTATGTGTTTTGGTTAAACATGTCATTACTGGCAGAAAAGCAACCACTCAGAACAAGTACTGCTATCTCAGATTTAGAGTGATGTTTATTCAAGGTCATTACAATTTTTTGCACTTGGAAAGGAAATTAAGGGGAAGGTCAGTAATTACATTACAATGTATACATGCTAATCAAGTGAAAATGCTGACAGGTGGAATTTCGAATAACCTTTGTAAGGTGTTAAACCAGAACAGAATTTTGAAAGAGAAAACTTAAAATTTGTTTTCATTCGGTCTTTATGAAAGGCACAGTTCATCACATACATTACATATTAGTATTTCTATTAGTGAAATTTTACATGAAAATATTACAAAAATTAAACATTAAATCAATTAACAGTACTGTATTTTTTGCAAATGTTTTTAGTTTATAATAGCATGTATTAATAAAAGTGTGTTGTTTTTTCTTAAACTGTGTTCTGAATGAGATTAAGAGGTGGTCAACGCTCAGACAAATGTGAATTGAAGCCTGCTAGAGAGCAGCATCTGGAAGTGCTGTGGATAATCTATATATTTAAGTCGTGCAAGCATCTAGAACTTCATTAATTCCTCCCAAGACTGACATGTAAAATATTATAAAGGTGTGTATTCTCAGTCTGAGAAAGAACAAGAAAAACAAGACTGAACTGGAATGTACAGCTCTTTGGGTAAAATTAATGCTGAATAAAACACTACTGTAAATGATATGATTTGAAAATTCCACTGATAACTACAGAATCAAAGCATGGTCCTTATTGATGTTCAGTGCTCCACATTGCCGTGAAAATGGGATTTTCAGACTCGGTAAACTGTAAAGTGAAATTATTTGATATTTTTAATTTTAAAAATGATGCTTATTGAATTCTGTTTCATTACATTGAAATATAAACATATGTCAAACATTGACACACAGAGAGAGAAAACTAAATCTTTTAAAATGTTTGAAGTCATTTTTTGGCTTCATTTTAAACAAATTGAATAAGTGTGGAATTATTTTTAAGTTTTGGAACCAAAAATGAACTACAAATGCCTTTAGTCATCCAGCAGTGCAGGCGAGTTTTTAATCCAGACTCATCTCAGCTTTGCTTTTTAAGGAAATGTAATCTTAGTGTGGTACCAGTTGAACAGAGATGAGCTCGAAGGTACTGGTTTGTTGTGAGAATGGCATGACCAATATTTTTAGGCAGCTCTTGGGCTTGCAAGTCTAGGAGGCTGTACTTGGAGTCTAATAGATCTCAAGCACTGGGAGAAAATCAAAACCATTTGTTCCTTTGCTGATTTTCTCATATGCAAGCAGGAAATAAAAAGAATTTTTAAAATAATATGAAAACACTCTACTAAGTTTGCACAGTTAAATAATTAAAAATGAAGAATGAAAAGAAAGAAGTATATAGAAAATATATAGTCTAAGGAGTATATAGAAAATAAAGGAATTTTGTGGTGCACATATGGCTGCGTTAACCTGTCAAAACTATGGTAGAATGATGCTTCTGATAGTCCTGTCTCTTAATATGCATCCAGGAAGTTGGAGTATTCGGACTGGGAATAGAAAAGTTCATCTTTGTTTCTCATAATATTATGTAATGCATGATCAGAATCCACTCAATTAAAAATACTTACAGGAAAATAACTTGAAGCGAAAACATAGTATTGCATTAAGAAGGTTTGGATAAAGCTGAGAATTTCAGAAAAAAATTACAGATTTTTTTAAACTTCTGCAGTTCCCTAGGCAAGGTTTACCTAAATTAATGATAGATGTTAATATAGAGAGAATATTTTTCCCAAAGTGAGTGAGTTACATGTCTGTTTAAATGCAATGTGATGGGGAATTCCGGTTTTAATAGATTAATCTATTTGCAAAGGTACTCTCTTCATTAGTAGTGGGACATTCTACATTTAACGTTGTGGAGTATTTCATGACAAAAGCTATGTTGATTATTGTTGTGTTTCTAAGCAGGTCCTTTTTCAGCATCTGCTTTTCAATGGTGGTTTGCGATGAGGATGATTACAGTAGCTTTACTTCAGTGTGGAACATCATGATTGATGCCATATCATGGAGGACATGGAATCTCCTAATGACTTTAATAGTGTCTATTTCTTTGTGGAATTTCTTTTCATTTTCTTAAAACAACGGGAACATTACTGATTGTATAACCTTATCCCCTGTCTCAGGTCTCCTAGAAACCCTGAACAGAAGATCATTAAACGAGTGATTGCTCTTGAAGGAGACATTATCAAGTAAGTATTTTAAGCCTTATTCTCTGAGTCTTTATAGGAATAGTGCAGCTTTTCAGTGGATTTTAAATCGGTATCCTAGACAACGAGATCTTTCTAGTATTTTCTTTCTATATATTCTTAACAGGAATGTCAGCATTGTACCTGCCTCCTTTTTAATGAGAGGAGAAGTGCTATACAAAACTGCTCATGAAAGGTACATGGGTGCAAATAATGCTTGTTTCTTAAAATATCTCTGCCATGTATCAAGGTTCGTAATGGTACGGTATATTTTCAATAAGATTATAGGGCTGTGATTTTTCCAGCTGCTGTTTCATTCTATGGTTGGCAAATAAAAGTACGGTGGGGTTTTTTTTAGGTTATGTTTGTTTATTGGTTTGTTTCAGATTTTATTGGGGTTTTTTAAGTTATTTTATTTTGTTTTTGAGACAAAGAATCCTCATAGATGACTGTTTTCACTGCAGTGTGTAGGAATCCATAGAGAATGTGGTGAAACTGATTTGGGGTAAATTATTCTATCAGAAAAAAAATCTGTAGCAAGAGTAGACTCTAGAGTACTTCAAGACTTGGTGTATTCTGACAGATAGACCTTCCTACTCTGCATGAGTGGAAATGAGTTACTAGTAGATGTAAACCAAAAGTTTTTGTAGGAACAGTATTGTTTTGACCAAAGTGGTTGTTTAAAAAGGTTTCTTTTTCCCAGGTACAGAATACTGGCGAGAGCTGGGAGGAAAAACCCCTAGTTTCCCACACTAAGATATGAATGACACTGGGAGCTCTCAAACAATATGGTGGACTGAGATTTAATTCATTTAGACAATGATTCTTGCTCTGGTGTAGTGAATACGTAAAAAGTACTTGGCAGCTGCAATTCAAATCAAGGATTTGAGTGTAGTCTCAATGAGCACTAGTTAATGGCAGCACCAGTGAGCTTTTTGAGAGCTATGGAATATCTCTGCCTTTTTTTTTTTTTTTTTTCTCTTGTAGTTGATATAATTTCTGGTTTATGGAAAAATTCTGAATTATCTCACTTTGAGAACTGAAAATAAATTCTGACATCTATGTTGAAGCAAAGTATCTGAAATGACAGACGCTAAGAAGATAATTTGATGTCCAAAAACTGCGGACATCTCCATCTAAAACTAGGTATTTCTTTAAAGAGGTAAAAACATAGGAGTAGTGTGTGACCTATGTCCTTAAGAAGGTACTTATTCCTTGATATAGTTGATACTAGTGCTGTAATTCATAAAAGGGATAAGACTGGTATTCATAATTCAGTATTCCTCATTCTGTAGCAATGTCAGAAAAAGATGGCAATATAAGGCAACTTCAAGCATGACTTTCCACTGTTCTATATTATTAACGTATTTGTCTGAATTCTTGAAACTGAATGTAGTTTTTGATAACACAAAAGATAGTTAATAAATTAAATTTCAGCTGTAGGAAATTAATCATGCACATTAATTATTTACATTCAAATGTCTTAAGACTCTGAACTTTTCATTAACTTCTGTGGGTGTTCTCGGCCAAATGAACAAAGGTGTGGAGCATAATAGGTGTGAGAATGTGAGAGGAATACTGATGAGCCTGTAAGTTAGTGAATCACTCATGGACATAGAAGGCTGTACAATGATCCTCATTTGTCTTTGGTAAAACAGGTTATACTAATTTATTGAAAGAAATAGTAACCTCCGTAATTCAGATGTACATTTTTTTTTCTATTTGAACACATGAAAATTGTCCCAGAGCTATTAGCTTTAGCTGTAGAAACTGGCTTTTAGCTGAAGAGTAAATTATTGGACTACTATAACTTGTTAAGTTTTTATTACATATTATTGTGCCTTAATTGTGTGCATGTAGGAAATGTAAGTAATATTTACCACTTTTCATGGTAGTAGGGTACAGCCAAAGCTTAGATAATAAGATAAAACAGCAAAGCTGGCAAGATTTTTTTTTTTTTTTTAAAAAGTCTTATTTTTGTAATGACACTGCAAGCAGGTATCTGACTGAGATATCTCAATTGAAACAGACAACTGGCAACTGAAAGCATGTATACAAAACAAATAAATACACAATTTTGACTCCTCTTTGATGTCTGAAGACAGTTTATTACAAACCAAAAAGACTTAATTTTGGAATCTTTAGATTTTAGATCTATATATTTCTTATATATTGAATTGTTCCTGATCAGCATGGAATGATGCTCTGAATGAAATTGAAAGTAACATGGATCATGTAGAAAATGTATCTGAAAATGTGGCACTTCTCCTTATTGTTCTGACTCTTTTTTGGTACGGATAAAATGTGATGCAGATCTAATATATACTGACCTTAGAGGAGTACTTGAACATCCTCGTTCCTAATATTAAGTCTTTGGAGTACATACCCACTTCTTCAAGCCTTTTGCTACTCTATTGACCAATCAGAATTCCTTCTTGCTAAGAAAACATCCAGTCTCGCTACAGAGCAGTTGTTTCAGTTCCAAGGTACTAAAAATTGGGGATCATCAGTTAGATATGGTAGGATTCTAGCACTTACAGGAGTGTCTGTGGCTACAATGATTTTGCGAAGAGGTGGTGGCTTACAGGGTGTTGTGCTCTACATTTTAGCTGGAAGGTTGGTGCAATGTACAAAGTCTATCTGTTGCTCTGCAAATTTGGTGTCATGTGACAGAATTAATTAATACCTGCTTTCAGTGATGAGTCTTCCAGTTTTCCACTGTCAATAGAGGTTTGCAAATAATTGTGAGTTGGAAGGTATTTTCATTTAGTGCTCCCTGAGCTTGGTGATAGACAATGTGGTCTGTTCATAGATGAATGGATTATCTTTATTTAACCTATTTGGTGCATGATTAGGGATAATTTGTCACAAAGACACTGTTTTCTCATGTCATCAATTAAAATAAGTTGGTTAGCATTTTACTATTTGTTAATTAATGAAAGCAATGAAAGATCAAATGGTGGAGCCATTAGTATCCTAGGAAAGGTTCCTTATATTTTGACTTGAGGTCAGGTTTTCTGACTCCGTGGCAGAAAAATCCCATTTTTCAGTTCTTCATTTCTAAACAGGATTAAAATTGTAGCATTTTGAAAATAATAATGCCTGACTTCTAGTTTTCTGAAAGGAATATGGGTGAGAAATCTACAACAGGTCTGTTTCAACCTTTCATTTTGTAATTTTCAGGTAGTCAGGCATTATGGACTACATAGTACTTCACCTTTTGAAATATGCTTTGAGAGTTTGAAAAATGCTACAAACTCAATAAATAAAAATTCTGACATACCGGTTTTCTGTTCTTGTTTCCATCTAGTTGATAGCCCAGGTGAAGGGAATTTAGTAGTCTTGTAAATCCCCAGAACTGTTTAGTACATGCCACAAACCTACAACAGATAATTTAAGTTGGATAAACAAGTAGAACTTCCTCCTCAAAATAATTTAAAGAATAGGCAGAAAATCACCATTTACCCATTGAGAAAGAATCTATAGGTCGGCTTGTATATAGACAATATTGCAAAGTATAGCTCCCATAGATCAGGTTTTGTTTTCTCTTCCACCGATTCACAGGAGAATTAACTTTAAGTAGGAAGTCATTACAATGGTTCCTGATGACTGTTTAAATTATAATTCTTCCAGAGTAGGCTTTATTTTAAAAATCAATATAATCTAATTTGTTAAAAATTAATGTTGGTATTATAAAACACTTTGAATAACCCCAAATTAAACTTATTAAAACTCGTTTATCTTAAATGCACTAGTGGAAATTCAAAAATCTATAGTAATCTATCACAGATGAGTTATGGTATGTTTTCAGTAACACAAATAAATGAAGGTTTCTGTGAAGTAAACCAAAATGGGATTAAACTAATAACATTTAAAAGTGTCTGTTTGGTAACTTGCTAAACTATTTGTTTTCCTTCTGTCTGTTACAGTTGCACAGGTCTGCAGGAGCTTGGTGTGCTAATTCTGTTTCTGTCATATAATTGTTTGCTTCTTAATATTGTACCTGATTTAAGAATGATTTGTGAGTCCCTAGGGAGAGTAATTTTTCAAAGTTTTGTCCAGAGACATTGTTAGGCTGTTAAGGAGTCAGTGTTCTGAGGACCGAGTTCAGCAAAATGATGTTGCATTTAAGTGTTGCATCTTGCAAAACTGCTCTGAAGATGTGAATAAGGAAAGATTCCTTGTTTCTCAAGGCATGATAATGCGGAGATAGATTGTATTATTAGGCTGTGGGTCTAAACCAACCTTCAGTGACTTTTCAACTTTTACTACAATGTCAATCATTACATTTTGGAAACTGTTGACACAGAATCTTAGAAAGGACAGAGATATAAAGGAGTTTGAAGAAGGAATAGAGAATTAATGGAAATGAAGCCCATTGGTAGTTATTAAATGCAGCAATCATAGTGTAACTTCATGCTGCCTTAAGATATAATCCATACTGCCTTAAAATTTAACCAAAATAGTCGTTCTGTCCACTTGCTGGAGACCCCTTTCAGCTTCAAAGAGTTTACTACTCCATACAGGTATTTGGTTGCCTTTTTTTCCCTAAGTGGTGTCCAGTAACCCTCCAGTGAGAGATTCTCCCTTCATATCAGTGAGCTGTGCACATTTTTTGGTCATTTTTGTGCACATTTTGGGTCATTCTTTCTTAGAATAGACTCCTTACTGTTCATAAATTTGTTGTGCAGTAATAATTCCCAACTGACGTCCGAACCTGTACAGGCAAATTTGTTTGCACTAAATCCATGTTTTTCGGATAGCTGCTGCTGTCTGTTTTGTGTGTGCCTCCGTCACAACTACTTAGTGTTAAGTACTGATGGGATTTTTTTAAGCCATTGAGAGCTTTTGTTAGGTTCCAGCTATACTGCTCTGTCATGACTCTTCAGCATTGATCGTAACCTTGCAAGTCTCCTAAATAGAGTTTCCATTGATTTTGATTCCATTTCCATATGCAGAGTCTTTGCATGACTGGACTCCATTTCTGTAAAAGCAAATGATGGGAATGTATATCGGTACAGCATCTTTAAGCTGTAAAAACAATCTGACAAACACAAGATGAATATTTTCTGTATCCATAATGAATTTCTAAGGTTCAGC